>NW_019942925.1:86388-116683 GCF_002910315.2 Salvelinus sp. IW2-2015 | reverse complement strand
ATGGTATCCTGTAATATAACGATGTTATTTAACGGTTATCCTGTTTATATTACCCCATGTTATTACCTGGTACTTCCTGTGTATAGCCATGTTATTACCTGGTACTTCCTGTGTATAGCCATGTTATTACCTGGTACTCCCTGTATATAACCATGTTATTACCTGGTACTTCCTGTGTATAGCCATGTTATTACCTGGTACTCCCTGTATATAGCCATGTTATTACCTGGTACTTCCTGTATATAGCCATGTTATTACCTGGTACTCCCTGTATATAGGCATGTTATTACCTGATACTCGCTGTATATAGGCATGTTATTACCTGGTATTCCCTGTATATAGCCATGATATTACCTGGTACTCCCTGTATATAGCCATGTTATTACCCGGTACTCCCTGTATATAGTCATGTTATTACCTGGTTCCCTTGCACGTACACTCAGTACTGGTACTCCATGTATATATCCATGTTATCACCTGGTACTCCCTGTATATAGCCATGTTATTACCCGCTACTCCCTGTATATAGCCATGTTATTACCTGGTACTCCCTGTATATAGCCATGTTATTACCCGGTACTCCCTTTATATAGCCATGTTATTACCCAGTACTCCCTGTATATAGCCATGTTATTACCTGGTACTCCCTGGATATAGCCATGTTATTACCTGGTACTCCCTGTACATAGCCATGTTATTACCTGGTACTCCCTGTACATAGCCATGTTATTACCTGGTACTCCCTGTACATAGCCATGTTATTACCTGGTCTCCCTGTATATAGCCATGTTATTACCTGGTACCCCACGTATATAGCCATGTTATTACCTGGTACCCCTGCACTTTTTTATTTATTTATCTGTTATTTTACCAGGTAAGTTGACTGAGAACACATTCTCATTTACAGCAACAACCTTTGGAATAGTTACAGGGGAGAGGAGGGGGATGAATGAGCCAATCGTAAACTGGGGATAATTAGGTGACCGTGATGGTTTGAGGGACAGAAATCCCTGTATACAACAATGTTATTACCTTTTACCCCTGTAAATCAACTCAGTACTGGTACTTCCTGTATATAGCCATGTTTTTACCTGGTACTTCCTGTATATAGTCATGTTTTTACCTGGTACTTCCTGTACTGGTAGACGTGTTATTGTTACTCAGTACTGGTACTTCCTGCATATAGCCTGTACTGGTAGACGTGTTATTGTTACTCAGTACTGGTACTCCATGCATATAGCCTGTACTGGTAGACGTGTTATTGTTACTCAGTACTGGTACTTCCTGCATATAGCCTGTACTGGTAGCGTGTTTATTGTTACTCAGTACTGGTACTTCCTGCATATAGCCTGTACTGGTAGCCGTGTATTGTTACTCAGTACTGGTACTTCCTGCATATAGCCAGTACTGGTAGCCGTGTTATTGTTACTCAGTACTGGTACTTCCTGCATATAGCCTTCACTGGTAGACGTGTTATTGTTACTCAGTACTGGTACTTCCTGCATATAGCCTGTACTGGTAGACGTGTATTGTTACTCAGTACTGGTACTTCCTGCATATAGCCTGTACTGGTAGACGTGTTATTGTTACTCAGTACTGGTACTTCCTGCATATAGCCAGTACTGGTAGACGTGTTATTGTTACTCAGTACTGGTACTTTCTGCATATAGCCTGTACTGGTAGACGTGTTATTGTTACTCAGTACTGGTACTTCCTGCATATAGCCTGTACTGGTAGACGTGTTATTGTTACTCAGTACTGGTACTTCCTGCATATAGCCTGTACTGGTAGCCGTGTTATCGTTACTCAGTACTGGTACTTCCTGCATATAGCCAGTACTGGTAGACGTGTTTACGTTACTCAGTACTGGTACTTCCTGCATATAGCCTGTACTGGTAGACGTGTTATCGTTACTCAGTACTGGTACTTCCTGCATATAGCCAGTACTGGTAGACGTGTTATCGTTACTCAGTACTGGTACTTCCTGCATATAGCCTGTACTGGTAGCCGTGTTATCGTTACTCAGTACTGGTACTTCCTGCATATAGCCTGTACTGGTAGACGTGTTATCGTTACTCAGTACTGGTACTTCCTGCATATAGCCTGTACTGGTAGCCATGTTATTGTGTATTTATTCCTTGTGTTATTATTTATTTCAAGTATTTTTTTCTATATTTTTCTCTCATTGTTGGGAAGCCCGTAAGTATCGTTTTACTGTTGTAAACAACACCTGTTGTTTACGAAGCATGTGACAACTAAAATGATTTGATTAGTGTGTGGTGTGAGCAGGGCAGGCTGGACTGGGCGGCAATATGTTTTAATTAGGCTGAGCAGGGCAGCAGCATGGGGTTGTGGGTTCCAGTGTGTGTGTGTGTGTTTGTAGGTTGTGTGTGTGTGTGTTGTGGGCTGTATATGTGTGTGTGTGTGTGTGTGTGGTTGTGTTGTGTGTTATGGGTTCCAGTGTGTGTGTGTTGTGGGTTGTGTGTGTGTGTGTTATGAGTTGTTGTGGTGTGTGTGTTGTGGGCTGTGTGTGTGTGTGTGTGTGTGTGTGTGTGTGTGGTGTGTGTGTGTGTGTGTGTGTGTGGTGTGTGTGTGTGTGTGTGTGTGTTGTGGCTTGTGTGTGTGGTGTGTGTGTGTGTGTGTGTGTTATGGGTTGTGTGTGTTGTGGGCTGTATATATGTGTGTGTGTGTGTGTGTGTGTGTGTGTGTGTGTTGTGTGTGTGTGTGTGTGTGTGTGTGTTTATGGGTTGTGTGTGTGTTATGGGTCCAGTGTGTGTGTTGTGGGTTGTGTGTTGTTGTGGGTTGTGTGTGTGTGCTAGGTTGTCCCGAGAGGAACAGCCCTAACGCCTGGTAGCCCTGCCAAGCTCTGCCGCAGCCTCTACCCAGAATGCATCAGTCCCCATCACTGTGGGGATAGGCCAGCCACAGAACATCTGACAAAACAATCATCTTCACCCGTTGACCGTCACTACGGAAACACTCCTCTACCACCTCGGAGACCAGGAGGAGACCAACAGAAATACAGACTAAAGTTGTTGTTGTTATGTCTGAGAGGTGAAGGCCTAGCTACACTAGATTAAGGTTTTCTCCAGGGCTGGGGTCAATTCCACAGTAATTCAGGAAGTGATTTTAATCAAATCCATTTAGAAAAAATCATGTTTAAAAAAGTTACTTTTACTCCTCAGTTTACTGAAAATGAATTCAATTTTTTTCTAAATTTGAATTGGTATTGAATTTTACTTCCTGAATTCACTGCCTTCAATTCGAATTGAAACCCAGGCCTGGTTTTCTCCTATATCTCTTATATGAAAATGTTGGCATTTTGGTTTCACTCACCTCTATATGACTGTCACAATGAGCACAGAGAGTGTTGGGGTTTTCATTGATTCACATCCCAAAGCCCTGTTGTCACGTTCCTGACCTTATTTCCTTTGTTTAGTATTTGTTTAGTTGGTCAGGACGTGAACTGGGTGGGCATTCTATGTTTTGTGTTTCTATGTTGAGTATGTTGTTTGGCCTAATATGGTTCTCAATCAGAGGCAGGTGTTTGTCATTGTCTCTGATTGGGAACCATATTAAGGTAGCCTGTGTTCACTGTTTGTTTGTGGGTGATTGTTTCCTGTCTTTGTGTTTCTCTGCACCAGCTAGGACTGTTTCGGTTTTCACATTTATTGTTTTGTTACTAGTGAAGTACTAGTTTGTTACTTCACGTTGTTATCTTTATTAAATTATGTTGAACACTAGCCGCGCTGCGTTTTGGTCCTCCTCTCCTTCATCCCAGGAAGAAAGCCGTTACACCTGTTGCATGTTGGATGAAGTCAAAAGGAACCTCAACACCCATTTGAGATTTTACAAATGTGACCCGTTTCAGGAAACTAGGCGTATGTCGCGGGTCACTACTTCACAGGAGAGCCGTTTGAACGAAAGCTTTTAAAAAATCAAAATAGTTTTTTGGGCAAAAATGCCTTCTCGAACATGTGAACTTTCATGTTCCTTGTTTAGCTAGCATGTCTAAACAAAGGACTCCACTTCGCCAGATGATTACCTTACCCATCAAGTTAGCCAGGTGTGTCTGACTCTTATGGCTATCTATTGTATAATAATGCCAAAATATTTGTATCTAGAATTTGTCTTTCAGCGTCAGTAGAACACGCCTGACTCTCCTCCACCAGTCATACAAGGAGAATGGTCTAATGTCTCCTATCAAAAAGAGAGCTGGCCCAAGCAAGCACAGGTTACATCTGAAGCATGATGACTTGCAGTGAGTGGTGAACTTCATCAACAGCTATGCAGAGGATAATGCAATACTATTACCAGGACGCCACCCAGGACAAACACACTTTGGTGGAAAGCTGCTGCCATCCCATGTGACAAAAGCTGCAGTGTGGCGTCTCTACAAGGAATCGATGACAGCACTTGGTATGTAAAGCATAAACACGTTTTGATTATCTAATTGACCTCCAACATGATTGGCACTACTTTAATTGATCTCACATTCTGTATTTTCCAGAGGTACGTGTAGTCGGGCTGTGTTATCATTTTAACATCCAGCTTCCACGATGATGTTTCTGTATGCAGTGCTGCTGCTACCCACATTTGTAGGTAAATTAAACTTACCTGATAATGATGCATTAAAAAATGGTATTACATCTTAATGTTCTTTTGATGTTTGCAGGTGCACTATCCTTCTGACCCTTATGCAGTCAGGTCCCATCTAGTTAACTCCTCGCAACTGTGGCTTGTTTGGTGTCTGTGAAGGAATACCACAACAAGTCAACTACTTGATTGATGAAGGCATGTCATCCAGCAAAGGCACCACTGCAGTCTGGACCTTCACTTCCTGATCACAGGCCACACCAGGTTTGCCCCCGACTGGTGGTTTGGCCTCATCAAGCAGCTCTTCTGAAAGACCAGAGTGAACACTGCTGGTGTTGTGAAGGACAGCACTGTGACAGGGTCAACATCTTACAGCTGGTTGGACTGGAGGATGGTACGGTGCTGGTAGAAAGCTATGGCTGGCAACAACACCTGACTCCGTACTTCAGGCCGCTGTCACAGATCAAGCAGTACCAGCACTTCAGTTGAATATAATTTTAATTGATTGTATGAGGTTAATCCTCTTATCTAAATTTGGGAGGTGAATTGATGTTGTTCAAGGTTGCAATGTCTTAATTTTTTTGTTATTTTCTATTTTACAGCTTAGATGCTCTGGAGCCTGGTGTTGTTGAAGGAGCGTTCAGACTGTCGGGACCAGGTTTCAGCTGCTGCACAACGCTGACATCCTTCCTCCCATAGATGGTCTGCCTGTACAAGCACCACCTGGACTGGACACAGCTAGACAAACTTATCTTTTTGAGAAGATCAGGGAGTTTTGCAACAGAGGCTATGGACATCACATGCCCTGCACCAAAGTCAAGGGCAGGACAGAAACAGGCTCTCCGAATATAGATTCCCTTGTTCATGCGTGGTTCGGACGGACAAGTCATCAGGACTGTCTGCAGTGCCTCTATATAAATGACTCCCTCATAACAGGTTGCTGCTACTATTTTTAATTGTATCCTGCTGCTCAGCCACTTTACCTCTGACTGTAGGCATATAACTACCTAGTTTATCACCGATATCGTTGTTCTTGTACATACTGTATATTATTTTATTTATACTGACGCTATCTATTTCTGATATTGCTACTATGCTTACCCCTATACATATCTACCTCCATCACGGGAGTATCCCTGCACATTGTTAATATGGTATTGGAACTGACCCTGTATATAGTATGATTACCCCTATACATATCTACCTCCATCACGGGAGTATCCCTGCACATTGTGAGAAACAAGCCCCCCTCCTCGTCCACTCGGTTCACCAGCCCCCCATATAGTTGCTTCAGTATCAGCCGACTCTGCATCTCATGTTTCCTGATCTTCCACATAGTTTACCAGGAAGTCCCTTTGCCTGTTGGCTATGCTATACCTAGGCACTCCACTGTATAGGTCCCGAGTCAGCCCCAACCCTAGGCCTGTACACAATCCACCCAATACAGAAAACACCCTACCAGCCTGGAACAAGGAAAAATCTGCTGTGGCACGGTCTCCTCCTCTCCATCGAACAGACACCCCCTCCCCAGTGATGGATCAAGGTACAACGTATCTGTTCATAGCCACATGAATAATCCTCCACTGTAGATCAGCAATACACTTCTCTAGTGGAGGATTATACAGGGAGCGCCATCTCCTTTCAGAGAAGAGCCCGTCCCCAAACATCCCAGCCACCACATTTCCCTCAGCCCATGCAGACGGTCATTCTGAACCTTGAACAATAGGATCATTCCCTCACCCTCCTGGAGTTCCCCTATGGTGCAATGATCACTGTCTTTTGTGGTTAGACAGTCCAGTCTCTCCCCAGCAGCTTTCTGAATGAGCCTGGTAGTGCAGCACGGACCCCTCCACCACCTGCTGCAGCAGCCTGGTTGACATTATGGGTGAGCCTCTGCCATGTCGCTGGCAGATTTCCACCCAGCCTCCTCTGCAGGTCACCCAACTTAGTGAACCCCGCTCTCACATGCCTGGCCCGCAAGCTGGCAGAGGTCAGCACTCTGGTCTGGATGAGTGCGTTGTGAAACAATGGTTCATCCATTATCCATGCTCCTGGCTGTGAAACGTCTCTGTGAACAGATTTTTTTCCACACTCAAAGCACAGCACGGTAGAATGGAGTAATGGCTGACATATCGACCTGCTTCAGATCCAACAGGAACAAATTCCTGTCGTACCCAAGGCCCCCTGCTCTCCTCAGAACAGCCCAAGCAGTGTCTATCCAGCACACACCCTGTTGGTACAGAAGTCTCTGTGCAGCTTGTAGACAGAAAGCTGTCACTGCACCCAATGTCGACCAGCCCTTGGCCACCCTCATGCAAAGGGAGGTGTAACACTGCTGCGTGTGTCCACTGTTGACCACCCCAAAATAAATCCACCAGTAACCTCTACAGTTGCTTGATGAGACTCTGTGGAGGGTCCAATACCATCAACCTGTGCCAGAGCATTGAAGTGGCCAAGTTGTTAGTGACCAGCACCCTTCCCCTGAAAAACATCAGACAACCACTGCCATTTACACAACCTTGTCTACCAGCCCTTCCTTGTTTCTCTCCTGATGTCCTCAAGAACACCTCTAAGAACTTGATCCTACTCTGGCCCACTGTAGACCCCAGGAAGACTAGGAGATCCTGCTCTGACTCATCTTCTCCCAGGTCACCTTAACTGATGCCACCTCCTCAAACAACACCAAAGCCCTGCTAACCTCTTCTACATCTCCCTCCCCTTTAATAAACACTTACTGTGCATCATCAGCACAAGCCGACAATGACAGTATCCCCACCTACTGCCCCTGGAACTGATAACCCCTGCAGCATCTCCCGCAGCCTACACAGCAGTGGATCTATGGCTAAACAGTAGAGCTGACCCCAGAGTGGACAACCCTGTCCAATCCCTCTCCTAACTGGGACTGGTCGGCTTAGCCCACCCCCCACTTTTACCATAACAGAAGCCCCACAGTGCAATCACTTGATTGCATGATCTAAACCCGATTCCCAGGCCAAATGTTTCCATGGTTCTAAACAGATAGATCAAGAAAAAGCTTTTGATAGTGTCATGCCTATCGAAATGAGTCCCAGGTCCTGATCATACATCCTAGTGATGTCTAAAACATCTCTCAAAATAAACAAGTTGTCCATTATTGTCCGCCCAGGCACACAGTATGTCTGGTCCCTGTGAACTATTGTTTCCAAACAAACTTTTAACCGATTTGCTAAACACTTGGACAGTATTTCAGTATCCAAGCAGAGCAACAACATCGGCCTGAGGTTGAGAGTTAGAGTTAGGTCCCTCTTCTTCGGCAGTAGTGACATCACTGTCTGCTGGCAGCTGACTGGTAGTACAGAGTTCTCAAAGGACTCTAGAAAGACCTCTAAGAGGTCAATCCCTAATACACCCCAGAAACTTTTATAAAACTCAGCTGTCAGCCCATGGCCTGGGGAGAGCTGCTGCACAGCCACTGATAGTTCCTGAAACTAAAGATCACCCTCCAGCCCAGCACTCTGCTCCGACCTGAACTTAGGCAGCCCCTGTAGAATCTCCTGAGCACACTGTCGAACAGTGTTGTTGCCACCGTAGAGGTCTGCGTAGAAGTCAAATCAAAGTTTATTTGATTCGATTTTTTAGGACCTTTTTAGGGCCTTCCTCTGACACTGCCTGGTGTAGAGGTCCTGGATGGCAGGCAGCTTAGCCCCAGTGATTTACTGGGCCGTACCCACTACCCTCTGTAATGCCTTGCGGTCGGAGGCCGAGCAATTGCCGTACCAGGCAGTGGTGCAACCAGTCAGGATGCTCTCGATGTTGCAGCTGTAGAACCTTTTGAGGAACTCAGGACCCATGCCAAATCTTTTTAGTTTCCTGAGGGGGAATAGGCTTTGTCGTGCCCTCTTCATGACAAAGCCATAGTCATCCTTCTCATCTCCGTTGGATCCGATGTCAGAGACGCTGAAGGACGCAGTATATGGAACATCTGCTTCAGCTGCACTGACTTCCTCTCCAGGTTGAAGTGGAACGCACTCGGAGCATCCATGTCCGTCAGGGTAGTCCTCCATGTCTGTCAGGGTAGTCCTCCATGTCCGTCAGGGTAGTCCTCCATGTCCGTCAGGGTAGTCCTCCATGTCCGTCAGGGTAGTCCTCCATGTCCGTCAGGGTAGTCATCTATGCTCTAATGAGCACACCCTTCACCTGATCTTGTAAAAAATAGCCAGCTGTGTCCGCTTAGCCCTCAACTCCTTCTCTGACCCCGAGTCCTGCTGTCCAATAAGGCTATCCTCAATGTCTCTAATAGCCTGCTCCAACCTCTGAATTAAAAAAAAAAAAATGACTAAGCAAGTCAGTTAAAACTTCTGGGATATGTGGGACGCAACAGCCAATGAAATTGTAGGACGTCAAATTCGAAACAACAGAAATCTCATCATTAAAATTCCTCAAACATACAAGTATTATACACCATTTTAACGATAAACTTCTCGTTAATCCAGCTCTGATTTCAAAAAGGCTTTACGGCAAAAGCACACCTTGCAATTATGTTAGGTCAGCTCCAAGTCACAGAAAAACATACAGCAATTTTCCAAAGGAGGAAAGGTGTCACAAAACTCAGAAATAGCATTAAAATTAATCACTAACCTTTGATAATCTTCACTTGATGGCACTCCCAGGACTCCATGTTAGACAATACATGTGTGTTTTGTTCGATAAAGTTAATCTTTATGTCCAAAAACCTCATTTGAAATTGGTGTGTTATGTTCAGAAATGCATTGTCTCAAACAAACATCCGGTGAAAGTGCAGAGCCACATCAAATTACAGAAATACTCATAATAAACATTGATAAAAGATACTAGTGTTATGCATGGAATTATAGATAAACTTCTCCTTAATGCAACCGCTGTGTCATATTTCAAAAAGGCTTTACGGAAAAGCACACCTTGCGATTATGTTTGGTCAGCGCCAAGTCACAGAAAAACATACAGCCATTTTCCAAAGAAGGAGAGGTGTCACAAAACTCAGAAATAGCGTTATAAATATTCACTTACCTTTGATGATCTTCATCAAAATGCACTCCCAGGAATCCCAGTTCCACAATAAATGTTTGTTTTGTTCGATAAAGTCCATCATTTATGTCCAAATACCTCCTTTTTGTTCGCGCGTTTAGCCCAGTAATCCAAATGCTCAATGCTCGATCACTTAGTTTAGACGAAAAGTCAAAAAAGTTATATTACAGTTCGTGAAACATGTCAAACGTGTGTGTGTGTATATATATATATATATATATAGAATCAATCTTTAGGATGTTTTTAACCTCTAACTAGCCACAAACCCGGATCCGGGATCCCCCCATCAAAAAAGCAGACTAGCATAGCCTAGCCTAAAGCTACAGGGATATCATATAATCAAATGTTCATGAAATCACAAGTCCAAGACACCAGATGAAAGATACAGATCTTGTGAATCCAGCCATCATTTCCGATTTTRTAAATGTTTTACAGGGAAGACACAATATGTATTTCTATTAGCTAACCACCATAGCAAAAGACACAACTTTTTTTTCTCCACCATTTTTTTCCTGCATAGGTAGCCATCACTAATTCGACCAAATAAAGATATAAATAGCCACTAACCAAGAAGAAACTTCATCAGATGACAGTCTGATAACATATTTATTGTATAGCATATGTTTTGTTAGAAAAATGTGCATATTTCAGGTAGAAATCATAGTTCTACATTGCAGCTGCAATCTGAAATAGCATCGATGCAGGCAGAATAATTACAGAGACCAACGTCAAATACCTAATTACTCATCATAAAACATTTCTGAAAAATACACAGCGTACAGCAAATGAAAGCCCAACATCTTGTGAATCCAGCCAATATGTCAGATTTTTTAAGTGTTTTACAGCGAAAACACAATATAGCATTATATTAGCTTACCACAATAGCCAGAAACACAACCGCATTTACCAGCAGCAAATGTTAGCGATCGTAACAATCCAGCAAAAGATATATCATTTGACTAACCTTGATAAACTTCATCAGATGACAGTCCTGTAACATCATATTACACAATGCATATAGGTTTTGTTCGAAAATGTGCATATTTAGCATCACAAATCGTGGTTATACAATGTGATCAGTAGCAACATTTCATGCATTCTGGCCGGCGCCATCTTGGAGGCACCTAATCTAATCGATAAATAATCGTAAACTTGACTAAAAAATACAGGTTGGACAGCAAATGAAAGATGCATTAGTTATTAATGCAACCGCTGTGTTAGATTTGTAAAATTAACGTTACTAGACATACAGTGTGCGTTACAGCCAGACTAGTGCCGCAATTAATGGCGGACAAAACTATTTACATTTTTCCACATAAATACGGAATAACATCATAAATAGCTCTTACTTTTGGACGAGCTTCCATCAGAATCTTGGGCAAGTTGTCCTTTGTCCAAAAGAATCGTTGCTCGGTTGTAAAACGTCCTCTTCAACTTTCGAACTAGCAGCTAACAATAGCTATGTGGCGCAGACATGCCCAAATCTTTAAAACGCAATACTAAGGAAATTCCAAAAATCGCAATATACTCGCATAAACTGATATAACTCGGTTTAAAATAACTTCGTTATGATGTTTCTAACACCTATATTGAATTAAATTACAGACGGATATATCTAAGGCCGATAACTGAGCGTTTCAAAATGCCATGCTGAGGTCCTGCTTTGCGTCATGACGAACGCCGAAAAGACTGCACCCCCCATGCCATGGCCTTTTATAAGGTCTGAGATCTGCCTAGAAACTCCATTCCAATTCTCATTGGTTACTGACATCCAGGGGAAGGCGCGTGCAGTTCATGTCGACCCATAGGATACATACAGAGCTTAAAACTGATCTGAGAACAGAGCCTCGTTTTCAGACCTTCGCAGTTCCTGTCATGAATTTCGCTGCAGAATGAGTTCTGTTTCACCCACAGACATAATTCAAACGGTTTTAGAAACTAGAGATTGTTTTCTATCCAATAGTAATAATAATATGCATATTGTACGAGCAAGAATTGAGTACGAGGCAGTTTAATTTGGGAACGATAAATGTCGAAGTTGAAACAGCACCCCCTATAGTGGCATAAATCTTCAATAATGTTTCAACTGGACAATTCCTTTGAAATGAAAAGGAACGCAGCTAACTCACGGGCGCGCGCCTGACTGAGCTCATGGCATTCTGCCAGACCTCTGACTCAAACAGCTCTTGTTCTCTCCCCCTTCACAGTACAATCCCCAAACAAGGTTATAAACACTGTATATTGGATAGGCAATGACTTGAAAAAATACAAACCTCAGATTTCCCACTTCCTGGTTGGATTTTTTATCAGGTTTTTGCCTGCCATATGAGTTGTTATACTCACAGACATCATTCAAAAAGTTTTAGAAACTTCAGAGTGTTTTCTATCCAAATCTACTAATTATATGCATATTCTACCTTTTGGGCCTGAGTAGCAGGCAGTTTACTCTGGGCACCTTATTTATCCAAGCTACTCAATACTGCCCCCCAGTCCCAAAAAAGTTAAGAACAAATTCTTATTTTCAATGACAGCCTAGGAACAGTGGGATAACTGCCTTGTTCAGGTGCAGAACGACAGATTTTCACCTTGTCAGCAACTTTTCAGGTTACTAGTCCAACGCTCTAACCACTAGGCTACCTGCCGCCCCTGAATAGTAGACCTTATCCTAGCTGTCCCATGGGCAGAGTTCTGCTGCCCAATAAGGCTATCCTCAATGTCAATCAATCAAATGTATTTATAAAGCCCTTTTTACATCAGGAGGAGAGGAGGAGAGGAAAAGAGAAGGGAGAGGAGAGGACTGGACTCTTCTGTTCCATCACACCTGTTTAGCAGAGGAAGCAATGTCACCCGCTTCAAACACACACCTTCTTCACAATGGGACAATATGGCAGAGAGTAAGCAGCAGGTCGGGAGGGCGAGGAGCGGCAGAGAACAGGGGGTGGAAAGGAAGGGAAGGCGGGAGGGTGGGGGACAGGAGGAGGAAGGGGGGGACGGGGGTTGATTGAAGAAGCTCTCTTTTCATCATCATGGATCTTTTGTTTACCCCATCTCTGTTTTACCCAATAGCACTTGTGGGTTCAAGATTGCTGCACTGCTATTCTCTCTGTCTCTTCCTCCAGATCTGTAGCAGCCCTCAACACATACATGAACAGGTGACGACCAAAGACATCTATAGAAAGTATATTCTGTAATTACCTAGCCGGAGGAGAGGGGGGGGGGATACATATTAAAAGTGCCTTGAATAAAGAAATACTCTGCATTCTCCATTCATTCTTCACAAACACAATAAATGGATGGAGAGGAGGAGGAGGAGGAGGGGTGAGGTTGAGGTTGAATAAAATGTGTGGTTCTTTCCAAGAGGTCGGGGGGAGCAGAATAAATGAATCACGCATTGCTTTTTTTCTGCAGGATCCCGCTGTGTGATTGGGTGCTGCTGCTGTGGAGGGCTGTGATTGGTGGAGAGAGATTGTGAGAACCTGAAGACCTGGGCCAGCCAGGATGACAGAAGCTCAAAGGCCAACCTCTTTTTCCTCCTCTAATCCCCCTCTGAATGGAAGCTGGGCCATTATCCTGCTACTAATGGAGTTAGCCTCAGAGGGATAATTAAACACATGGGGCAGGAGATTACAGTGAGTTTGTGTGTGTGAGAGCAATAGAGGTAGAGAGAGAAAGAAAGAGCGAGAACGAGAGCGGTAGAGATGTAGAGAGATAGAGGGTGAGATGTAGAGAGGCAGAGGTAGAGAGCAAGATAGAGAGATAGGTAGACAGAGAGATAGAGGGTGAGACGTAGAGAGAGGTAGAGAGAGCGAGAGGTAGAGAGAGCGAGACGTAGAGGAGAGCCGAGAGTAGCAGAGAGCGAAGAGTAGAGAGAGCGAGACGGTAGAGAGAGCGAGAGGAGAGAGAGCGAAGGAGAGAGAGCGAGAGGAGAGAGAGCGAGAGGTAGAGAGAGCGAGAGGTAGAGAGCGGTAGAGGTAGAAAGAGCGAGAGGTAGAGAGCGGTAGAGGTAGAGAGAGAGAATGAGAGAGAGAATGAGAGAGAGAGAGGTAGAAAGAGCGCGAGAGAGAGCAAGATACAGAGATTACTGTGAGACTTTAAAACTCTATAAATGTACACTCAGAACCAAAAAAGCACAGTACAACAGCAAGCAGCTGACACTAATTGAGGAGTCCACAAACAAACAACTTCTGGCGAAATTGGAAAAAATGAAAAACATCGAAACAAGAGGAATTAGCGAAACAAAAATGGTGACATATGGACAACCCATTTTAAAACACGCTACAACACCGTTCAAATTGATACAAACGCAGAACGCCAAATTCATGAGAAGTTGAATGTCCTTTATTTCTTTTTCTAATCCAATCAAAATCCATTGGACTCCTCAATTATTGATAAGAAACTTCAGGCCCTCAAATTTAAAAATGCATGCGGACCTGGTGGCATCCTAAATGAGATGCTCAAACTCACAAGTGTAAAATTTCAATTGGCTGTATTAAAACTGTTTAATTTGATCCTGAGTGTAGGTTATTTCCGTGACATCTGGAATCAAGGACTCATAACCCCAATCTTTAAGAACGGAGACAAATTTGACCCTACCAATTACAGAGGCATTTGTGTGAACAGTAACCTGGGGAAGGTTTTCTATAGTATTATAAATGTAAGAGTTCTAAATTTCCTTAATAAGCACAATTTCTTGAGTAAAAGCCAAATTGGATTTATAGTAAAACATCGCACGACTGATCATATTTACAACCTACACACCCTGATAGATAAATATGTCCATCAAAATAATACCAAAATACACGCTCGCTTTATCGACTTCCAAAAAGCATTTGATTCTATTTGGCATACAGGACTGTTCTACAAAGTTATTGAAAGTGGTGTAGGGGGTAAAACATATGACATATTAAGTCAATGTATACTGGCAATACGTGCAGGATTAAAATTGGCAAGAAAATAACAGGATTCTTTAACCAGGGGCGGGGCCTTCGCCAGGGTTGCAATCTGAGCCCTGCACTCTTCAATATTTACATCAACGAATTTGCCACTATTCTAGAAAAATCCTCAGCACCTGGTGTTAGTCTCCACAATTCAGAGGTTAAATGCCTACTCTTCGCAGATGACCTATGCCTGCTGTCAGCCACAGTACATGGCCTACAGCAGAGCCTGGACCTGCTAGAGCAGTACTGCCAGACCTGGGCCCTGGCAGTAAACCCCAAAAAGACTAAAATAATGATTTTCCAGAGAAGATCCAGATCTCAGGGAATTAGACCAAAGTTCTCAATTGGTACAAAATATATAGAGTACTGCACACACTACAATTACTTAGGTTTAAAAATAAGCTCAACTGAACACCTTAATGAGGCAGTGAATGAACTGAGAAAGCACGCAAGGCATTCTACGCCATTAAAAAACAAATTCAAATTGAAATAACTAATAAAATTTGGCTAAAACTAATTGAATGTGTCATTGAACCAATTGCACTTTATGGCAGCGAGGTGTGGGGTCCACTTGCAAAACAAGATTTCATCAAATGGGACAAACACCCCATTGAAACCCTGCATGCAGAGTTCTGTAAGATTCTCCTACATGTCCAGAGGAAAACTACAAACAATGCATGCAGGGCAGAATTAGGCCAATATCCACTAATAATAAAAACTAAAAAAAGAGCAATTAAGTTTTGGAAACATCAAAAATACAGTGACCTCCTCTCATATCATTACCAAGCCCTGCAATGCCAAGAGCTGAGCAAAGAAAAGAGTCCCCTCATCCAGCTGGTCCTGGGGCTGAGTTCACAAACATGTTCTACTAACACACTGAAGCCTCAGGACCAGAACATCCAATCAATCAGAATAAACCAAATTAAAACAGTCAAAACAAAACTACATTGCTTATTGGGAAACACAAGCACAAAGCAAAATGCAGTGCTATCTGGCCCTAAATCGACAATACACCATGGCTAACTATTTGACCATGGTTACTGATCAAAACCTTAGAAAAACCTTGACAAAGTACAGGCTCAGTGAGCACAGCCTTGCCATTGAGAAGGGTAGACACAGGAAAACCTGGCTCTCTATAGAGGAAAGGCTGTGCAATCACTGCACAACAGCAGAACCTGAGACAGAGCTGCAAATCCTGACAAAATGTTAAATATATAAAACAATTAGAGAGTGTAATTTCCCTAAATTTGAAACCCTTATTCAAGGTTTCAAAGACCTCTCTGATGAGAGTAGGCTACCCGTCCTGTTGGGGGAGGACGCAGAGAGCTCTGGGTTGGCAGCGCACTACATTGCTGCCTGCCATAAGTTGAGGGACAGTGTCTGACAGACCAATCAACCTGCACATCAAATCAAGTTTATTTTATATAGCCCTTCGTACATCAGCTAATATCTCGAAGTGCTGTACAGAAACCCAGCCTAAAACCCCAAACAGCAAGCAATGCAGGTGTAGAAGCACGGTGGCTAGGAAAAACTCCCTAGAAAGGCCAAAATCCTAGGAAAAACCAGAAGCAAAACCGGAAACTAGAGAGGAACCAGGCTATGAGGGGTGGCCAGTCCTCTTCTGGCTGTGCCGGGTGGAGAAAACATGGCCAAGATGTATCAAAATGTTCATAAGTGACAAGCATGGTCAATAATAATCATGAATCATTTTTCAGTTGGCTTTCATAGCCGATCATTAAGAGTTGAAAAAGCAGGTCTGGACAGGTGGCGGTTCATAACCGCAGGCAGAACAGTTGAAACTGGAATAGCAGCAAGGCCAGGTGGACTGGGGACAGCAAGGAGTCATCATGCCGGTAGTCTGACGTATGGTCTGAGGGCTCAGGTCCTCCGAGAGAGAGAAAGAAAGAGAGAAGGAGAAGCATACTTAAATTCACACAGGACACTGGATAAGACAGGAGAAGTACCCAGATATAACCAACTGACCTAGCCCCGCGACACATAAACTACTGCAGCATAAATACTGGAGGCTGAGACAGGAGGGGTCAGGAGACACTGTGGCCCAATCCGATGATACCCCCGGACAGGGCCAAACATTTGTGTTGTCTTGAGAATTATAGCACGACTTTGATGCTCCTTGGTTCGGGGTCTGAGGCAGATTATTTGTTGCGATTGGCAAACGTAATAAAATGGTGGTCCGATAGTCCAGGATTATGAGGAAAAACATTAAGAATCTTACAACATTTATTCCATGGGACAAAACTAGGTCCAGAGTATGACTGTGGCAGTGAGTAAGGTCCAGGAGACTGTTGGACAAAACCCACTGAGTCGATTGATGGCTCCGAAAGCCTTTTGGGAGTGGGGTCTGTGGACTTCTCCATATGAATATTAAAATCACAAAAAATTAGAATATGATCTGCTATGACTACAGGGTCCGATAGGAATTCAGGGGAACTCAGAGAGGGAACGCTGTATATGGCCCAGGATGCCTGTAAAGCAGTAGCTATAGAAAGTGATTGAGTAGGCCTGCATAATTTCATGACTAGAAGCTCAAAAGACGAAAAACTTTTTTTTTTTTTTTGTAAATTGAAATTTGCTATCGTAAATGTTAGCAACGCCTCCGCCATTGCGGGAATGCACGGGGGTCCACTAGTGTAACCAGGGAGGTGAGAGGCCTCATTAACACAGTAAATTCATCAGGCTTAAGCCATGTTTCAGTCAGCAATCACATCAAGATTATGATCAGTGTTTATTCACTTGACTATAACTGCCTTTGAAGTAAGGTCTAACATTAAGTAACCCTATTTTGAGATGTGAGGTATCACGAATCTCTTTCAATAATGCAGGAATGGAGGAGGTCTTTATCCTAATGAGATTGCTAAGGCGAACACCGCCATGTTTAGTTTGCCCAAACCTAGGTCCAAGGCACAGACACAGTCTCAATGGGGATGGCTGAGCTGACTACACTGACTATGCTAGTGGCAGACTCCACTAAGCTGGCAGGTTGGCTAACAGCCTGCTGCCTGGCGCTGCACCCTATTTCATTTTGAGCTAGAGGAGTTAGAGCCCTGTCTATGTTGTAGACTAAGATGAGAGCACCCCTCCAGCTAGGACTGGAGTCCGTCACTCCTCAGCAGGTCAGGCTTGGTCGTGTTTGTGGGTGAGTCCCGAGAAAGAGTACAATTATCTACAAATTCTTATCTTTCTGGGAATGGACAGGAAAAACAGTTTAAACCAGCGATTGAGGTTGTGAGCACTCTGCTGTGAGAGCTCGTCACTCCTCCCTCAACTGGACCGGTGCCGGCCAGAGAGGCAATTACATCGATGACGACACATCTTTCTAGCTGATTTACACGTCGTGAAGCTTGTATTGCGCTTGGTGACCTCTGATCGTTTCATCCTAACATCGTGGGCCGAACGTGGATAACAATATCTCTATACTCGCTAGTTTTAGCTTTAGCCAGCACCATCTTCAGATTAGCCTTAACGTCGGTAGCCCTGCCCCCTGGTAAACAGTGTATGATCGCTGGGTGATTCGTTTCAAGTCTAATACTGCGGGTAATGGAGTCGCCAATGACTAGGGTTTTCAATTTGTCAGAGCGAATGGTGGGAGCCTTCGGTGTCTCAGACCCCGTAACGGGAGGAGTAGAGACAAGAGAAGACTCGGCCTCAGACTCCGACTCGCTACTTAATGGGGAAAACCGGTTTAAAGTTTGTCGGCTGAATGAGCGACACCAGTTGAGCATTCCTACAGCATTTCCCTCTAGAAGCCATGAGAAAGTTGTCCGGCTGCGGGGACTGTGCGGGGGGGTTTACACTAACGTTACTATCTGTACTTACTGGTGGCACAGACGCTGTTTCATCCTTTCCTACACTGAAATTACCCTTGCCTAACGATTGCGTCTGAAGCTGGGCTTGCAGCACAGCTATCCTCGCCATAAGGCGATCGTTCTCCTGTATATTATGAGTACAGCGACTGCAATTAGAAGACATCATGTTAATGTTACTACTTAGCTTCGGCTGTTGAAAGTGCTGACGAACCATGTCCAGATAAAGCGTCCGGAGTGAATGCTCTACTGTATGCTTACTGTTATTGTTCAATGTATGGTTATTTTGATCCTTGGTTATTGTTGTTACTTTTGTCCCGTTGACAATTTTGATTCTTATTATTTTAATATTGTAAATATCCAAAGTAAGCTTTGGCAATATGTACTTTGTTAGGTCATGCCAATAAAGCAAATTGAATTGGGAGAGGAAGAGAGAGAGCAAGATAGAGTGAGAGAATGAGAGCAGTAGAGAGAATGAGAGCAGTAGAGAGAGAGAATGAGAGCAGGAGAGAGAGTTTGAGTTTTAAATCATCTTTATTGGGTCTGGGAGGCTAACACAATAAATACTCATACAAAACCATAGTTACACATCAATTAAAAACACAACTCCAATTCCTCCTCCACAGTAACTAAGCACAACAGCCTCTGCATACCCCATATACTCATAAACAGATCAATATTGTTGACAAGTATATAATAGGCAAACTCAACCCTTAGTCTCGCTGCCAACATTCCCTCCAGCATTCCCACAGACCCATGTCCCCGAATACTGTTCTTTCGAGTCTTCCATATCACTAATTTTGCTGCCCCTAACACAAAATTAAGCAACACAACTACACCCTTTTGACTGAACCTGTACTTTGGCCCAAATATATACAGTTGGGAAGAGAACCTCTCCCAACGTTGAGAACCAATTAGTGATCAGGTCAATCATCCCGACCAACCTGGGACACTAAAAACAGATGTGCCAGAGTTTCAGACTCAGCACAGAATGGACACCCCTCCCCAACAGTAGGATCCAGGTCTACCAGATGCATATTGGACACCCCTCCCCAACAGTAGGATCCAGAGAACTGTACCACGATGCCATATTTGGAACCCCTTCCCCACGAGTAGGATCCAGGTCCAGATGATTGGCCCTCCCCACAGTAGGTCCAGGTGTACAGATGCATAATGGACACCCTCCCCAACAGTAGGATCCAGGTGTACCAGATGCATATTGGACACCCTCCCCAACTAGTAGGGTCCAGGTGTACCAGATGCATATTGGACACCCTCCCCAACAAGTAGATCCAGGTGTACCAGATGCATAATGGACACCCTCCCCAACAGTAGGATCCAGGTGTACCAGATGCATATTGGACACCCCTCCCCCAACAGTAGGATCCAGGTGTACCAGATGCATAATGGACACCCCTCCCCAACAGTAGGATCCAGGGTGTACCAGATGCATATTGGACCCCCTCCCCAACTGTAGGGTCCAGGTGTACCAGATGCATATTGGACACCCCTCCCCAACTGTAGGGTCCAGGTGTACCAGATGCATATTGGACACCCCTCCCAACAGTAGGATCCAGGTGTACCAGATGCATATTGGGACACCCCTCCCCAACAGTAGGTCCAGGTGTACCAGATGCATATTGGACACCCCTCCCCAACAGTAGGGTCCAGGTGTACCAGATGCATATTGGACACCCCTCCCCAACAGTAGGATCCAGGTGTACCAGATGCATAATGGACACCCTCCCCAACAGTAGGATCCAGGTGCTTACCAGATGCATATTGGACACCCCTTCCCCCAACAGTAGGATCCAGAGTGTACCAGATGCATATTGGACACCCTCCCCACAGTAGGATCCAGGTGTACCAGATGCATATTGGACACCCCTCCCCAACAGTAGGATCCAGGTGTACCAGAGCATAATGGACACCCCTCCCCAACAGTAGGTCCAGGTGTACCAGATGCATATTGGACACCCCTTCCCCAACAGTAGGATCCAGGTGTACCAGATGCATATTGGACACCCCTCCCCAAACAGTAGGATCCAGGTGTACCAGATGCATATTGGACACCCCTCCCCAACAGTAGGATCCAGGTGTACCAGATACATGTGGACACCCTCCCCAACTGTAGGGTCCAGGTGTACCAGATGCATATTGGACACCCCTCCCCAACAGTAGGGTCCAGGGGTACCAGATGCATAATGGACACCCCTCCCAACAGTAGGATCCAGGTTACCAGATGCATGTTGGACACCCCTCCCAACAGTAGGTCCAGGTGATCAGATGCATATTGGACACCCCTCCCAAACAGTAGGATCCAGGTGTACCAGATGCATATTGGACACCCCTCCAACAGTAGGGTCCAGGTGTACCAGATGCATATTGGACACCCCTCCCCAACAGTAGGGTCCAGGTGTACAGATGCATATTGGACACCCCTCCCCAACAGTAGGGTCCAGGTGTACCAGATGCATAAGGACACCCCTCCCAACAGTAGGTCCAGGTGTATCAGATGCTAATTGGACACCCCTCCCCAACAGTAGGGTCCAGGTGTACCAGATGCATATTGGACACCCCTCCCAACAGTAGGGTCCAGGGTACCAGATGCATATTGGACACCCCCCCAACAGTAGGGTCCAGGGTATCAGATGCATATTGGACACCCCTCCCCAAACAGTAGGGTCCAGGTGTACCAGATGCATATTGGACACCCCTCCCAACAGTAGGGTCCAGGTGTATCAGATGCATGTTGGTAGCTATGGCCCATGTATTATCCTCCATTGGAGGTCAGCTGTCCTCTTATCAATAGGCAGTTTTGTATAATGATCGCCAACAGCCTTTTTGGAAAGACCTGGACCAAGCACACCCGCCCACCCGTTGATTTTACCCTTCCAGGGAAGAGGCATGGGATGATTTATCTGCATTATTACCTGCCAAATATATGGTTTAGTATTGCACTATTGCCTTTAATGACTGCTTTTTAATACACCAAAATAGAAGCGGCAACTCTTTAACGAGAGCCTAGGGCAGCCATGATCCAAGAAGAAATGTCCACCAGGCCTTGCCCACCCTCGTGCAGTGGCAGGTACAGGGCTGGCAGCTTTTAATACAGTGTTGTCCAGACCAGAAGAAATTGACAAGGTCCTCTGAAGCTTCTAGTATCAGACCCTTGGGGGCTGCAAAATCATTAGTCGTGCCACAGGGTAGAGGCAGCAAGATTATTTAGCTACCAGGACCCTTTCCCCTATAAGACAGCTAGGGCAGCACCCATTTCCACTTGACAGTCTGGCATACACTTGTCCTCCCAGTTCTTTTACTGAAAGACATCGGAGCCTAGAAAAACCCCCCAAAGTCTTCATCCCATCTCTTCCCCACTGAATCCCCCATGGTAACCGTGGAGCGGACCCCAACTGAAGCCCCCCTGGTAACGTGGAGCGGACCCCATCTGAAGCCCCCCCTGGTAACCGTGGAGCGGACCCCAACTGAAGCCCCCCTGGTAACCGTGGAGCGGACCCAACTGAAGCCCCCCGGTAACCGTGGAGCGACCCCATCTGAAGCCCCCCTGGTAAACCGTGGAGCGGACCCAACTGAGGCTGACCTGCCCACATTCATTCACTCTTTCCCCAATTGACTCTAGCTGAGGCCCTCTCATACACCTTTAACCTGTTTGGGCTGCAATCCCCACACAGGTATACCTATGACAACTGCCATTTCAAGTGCATGGCGCGAAATTCAAAATCTAGTTTGTTTAAAATATTTAACTTTCACACATTAACAAGTCCAATACAGCATATGAAAGGTAACATCTTGTGAATCAAGCCAACTGTCGATTTTTAAATGTTTTACAGGGAAGACAAAATATGTAAATCTATTAGCTAACCACGTCAGCAAAAGAGAGCACTTTTCTAACTCCATCAGTTTTTACTCCGTCACTAGCTATTACTAATTCGACCAAATAAAGATATATAAGCCACTAACCAAGAAACAACTTCATAAATGACAGTCTGATAACATATTTATTGTATAGCATATGTTTTTTTGAAAAATGTGCATATTTATGGTATAAATCATAAATTACATTTCAGCTACAATCAGAAATTGCACCGAAAGCAGACATAACATTTACAGACCAACGTCAAATAACTAATTACTCATCATAAAACATATCTGAGAAATACATACATTGCAGCAATGAAAGACAGGATTCTTGTGATTCCAGACAATATTTCCGATTATAAATGTTTTACAGCGAAAACAAAATGTAGCGCATGTTAGCATAGCCACAATAGCCAGACACACTTGGGCGCGCACGACCAGTTGACCATGCACGACAGATATATTGAAATAACATTATAAATTGGGTCTTACTTTGGCTGATCTTCATCAGAATGTTGATCAGGGTGTCCTTTGTCCAGATGAGTCGTTGTTTTTGAGTCAGGATGGCACTTTCCCTTCTCACTTAGCATTGCACTGGTCGACTGGCACGGATTTGTCCAACGTTAAAAAAAATCAGAGACCGAAACACGGCAAAACTCCCGAAAAAAATTCAAATAATCTGATTAAACTATTGAAAAAACATACATTACGATGATATGGTCTCATTTATCAAATAAAAACCCAGCCGGAGATTGTTCCCGTCCAAAACAGCAGCAAAACAGAACACAATATCACTCCCAAGACGCGCGCTTCAGACTTCCGGAAGTGGTTGTCACGTCAAAGAAATAGCTCTTATTCAACCTCTGAACAAGATATTCATAATTTCTTCTCTCATACCCTCTTGACACCCAGAGCAAGGCGTACGGAGTATACGTAGGGTCTTACGTATAATGACCATGTATAGGCATAACGTTGAAGCGAGCATAGATTTCTGACATTCTACTTCTTGGTCAGGGAAAGTGCTGCCAAATGACTTCTGTACCACTCAGAGAAAAAATTAGAACGGTTTTAGAAACTAGAGATTGTTTTCTATCCAATATTAATATATAATATGCATATTGTAAGAGCAAAAATTGATTAAGAGGCCGTTTGAAAATTGGCACAATTTTCCAGTTTTTCCATACGCCCCCTGCAGCCATAACAGGTTTTAAACTTCGTGTCTGCAAGCCCGACGTCGGTACACTTATGACAACAGCCAGGCCAAGTACAGGCGCGCGAAATTCAAAATATATTTTTTAGAAATATTTAACTTTCACACATTAACAGTCCAATACAGCAAATGAAAGATACACATCTTGTGAATCCAGCCAACATGTCCGATTTTTAAATGTTTTACAGCGAAAACACCACGTATATTTATGGAGCTTCACCACCAAACAAAAAAGCTGACATTTTTCACAGCACAGTAGCTTGCACAAAACCAACCTAAC
The DNA here is from genome assembly GCF_002910315.2 of Salvelinus sp. IW2-2015. Classification (NCBI taxonomy): domain Eukaryota; kingdom Metazoa; phylum Chordata; class Actinopteri; order Salmoniformes; family Salmonidae; genus Salvelinus; species Salvelinus sp. IW2-2015. The sequence goes on along the minus strand of NW_019942925.1, from coordinate 92,914 downwards.
TAACAAGAAACAACTTCATCAGATGACAGTCTTTAACAATGTTATACAAAATCGATGTTTGTGCGAAAAATGTGCATATTTCAGGTATAATCATAGTTTTACATTGCACCTGCAATCACAAATAGCACCGAAGCAGCTAGAACAATTACAGAGACCAAATGAAATACCTAAATACTCATCATAAAACTTTATGAAAAATACATGTTGTACGCAAATGAAAGACAACATTCTGTGAATCCAGCCAATATTTCCGATTCTTTAAGTGTTTTACAGTGAAAACACAATATAGCATTATATTAGCTTACTACAATAGCCAACCACACAACAGCATTGATTCAAGCCAACAGTAGCGATAACGAATAAACCAGCAAAAGATATTAATTTTTTCACTAACCTTCTCAAACTTCATCAGATGACAGTCCTATAACATCATATTACACAATACATATATGGTTTGTTCGAAAATGTGCATATTTAGCGGCACAAATCGTGGTTATACAATGTGAATACGTAGGCAAAATGCAATAAAATGTCCGGAGAAATCTTGGAGGCACCTAATCTAATCAAATAACTATTCATAAACTTTACTAAAAAATACATGTTGGACAGCAAATTAAAGATAGCTTAGTTCTTAATGCAATCGCAGTGTTAGAATTCTAAAAATAACTTCAGTACGACATCCAGCTTACGTTATAGCAAGACACCGCCCAAAATCAAAGCGGAAACCACAACGACACATTTGACAGAAATAGTAAATAACATCATAAATGGGTCCTACTTTTGCTGATCTTCCATCAGAATCTTGCACAAGTGGTCCTTTGTCCAGAACAATTGTTGTTTGGTTTTAGAATGTCCTTTTTCCCTCTCGAATTAGCAAGCAAAACTAGCTAAGTGGCACGAAGCTGTCCATCGTCAACAAACGCAGAGAATGGAACACGCCAAAACTCCCGAAAAATTCAATAATCTGATTAAACTATATTGAAAAAACATACTTTACGATGATATTGTCACATTTATCAAATAAAATCAAAGCCGGAGATATTTGCCGTCTATAACAGCTTTTCAGAAGCTGTTGTTATACAAAGAGCTAGAGACCCCATTTCACCTCTCACAGCCTATTGACCTCTAGTGGAAGGCGTATGAAGTGCATGTATACTAATAGATTTCAAGCAAAAGATTAGGGAGGCCCTGGAACAGAGCCTCAATTTCAGATTTCTCACTTTCTGACAGGAAGTTTGCTGCAAAATTAGTTCTGTTTTACACAGATATAATTCAAACGGTTTTAGAAACTTGAGTGTTTTCTATCCAATAGTAATAATAATAATATGCATATTGTACGAGCAAGAATTGAGTACGAGGCCGTTTGAAATGGGCACCTTTCATCCAAGTTACTCAATACTGCCCCTGCAGCCATAAGAAGTTAAAGCGTTTGAGAGAACCTTAACATCCTCACCCGCTGTAATAAAAACTGTCACGTCATCTGCATACGCAGACAGTGCTATCGTGGGACCCTTCATTACACCTGGCACAGAGAAACCAGTAAGCTTCCCTCTTAAAAAACAAAGCATTGGTTCAATCACCAGACTATATAACTGCCCTGAAATTGGGCATCCCTGCCTGATGCCCCTTTGGACAGGGATGGGGCAACTCAAACCTCCCCCCACCTTCACCATACACGAGGCCCCAGCATACAGTAAATTCATCCAAGACAAAAAAAAAAACATCCCCAAACCCAAAGGCTTTTCATTGTTTTAAACAAGTACTGGTGGTCCACAAGATCAAAATCCTTCTCCTGATCCAAAGGAAGTAAACCCACATTTACATCAGACAGTTTACAAATGTCTAAAACAGCTATCAGAAACAAGTTGTCAACAATAGAGCGATCAGGTACACAGTAGGACTGGTCCTTGTGGACCAACAATCCCAGATACTCCTTCAACTTGTTTGAGAGACATTTAGAAACAATTTTGTATTCAGCGCACAGCAAAGCAACAGGTCTCCAATTTTTTATGAGAGCCAAATCCCCCTTTTTTGGCAACAGTGAAAGCACCGCACGTTGACAGGATACAGGAAGAGAACCCTCATGAAAAGATTCACACCACTTCGTAAGAATCCTCCCCAATAGACCCCCAAAAGTGCTTATAAAACTCAGATGGTAAACCATCAATGCCAGGAGCTCGGCCTGTTGAGAGCTGCATAACTGCTGTGGACAGCTCTTGCAGTGTAATGTCAGAGTCCAATGCGACTCTCTGGTCAGGTCCCAATTGAGGAAGACCGTGTAACAACTGTTCAGTACACAGTCACAATCCTCCGCCTTATACAGGGCAGAGTAGAAATCCACGGCATGTTGACGCATTTCACTGTCATCCGTGGTCACCTTCCCAGCAGGGAGGCGAAGGCAGACCATCTGTTTACGTTGCAACTGTCTTACTTTTTTTTTTTTGCGCTAGGAGCATCCATATCCTTGAGTGAAGCAAAACGAGACCTAATCAAGGCACCCTTCACTCTTTCATGCAGAAATGACCTCAGTTCATGTCTCTTGTCCTGTAAGTTCATGACTAGTCCAGGGTCGTTCTGAGTGAGCAGCTTCAATTCAATAGATTTGATGTCCTGTTCAAGGGCCTTGATAGTCTCTTCAACTTCAGTTTGAGACAGAGCAGTATACTGTTGACAAAATAATCGTATTTGGGCCTTCCCAACCTCCCACCATTGTCTCAAGGACTCAAAATTCCCCTTTGTAACCCTCCATTTTTCCCAAAACAACAAAAACCTTTCACAAAACATGACATCATGTAACAATTTAACATTAAAATACCAGTAAGGTGATGACCTTCATGGACAGGACAAGTGAATATCAACAGTAACAATATGGTGATCAGAGAAACCCACACGAGTAATATCACATTCCAACCCTACTACAGGATTGCTCAGATACGTACAACCTGTCTAACCTTCCAACCCTACTACAGTATTGATCAGATACGTGCAACCTGTCTAACCTTCCAACCCTACTACAGTATTGCTCAGATACATACAACCTGTCTAACCTTGCTGGACTGACGCGACCTCCATTAACTTTTAACCATGTGTACTGCCTAACTTTTGCATTCCTTACTCTTCACACATCAGAAAGCTCAAACTCAGTTAATAGACCAGACAGGCAAGTGGCTGACCGCAGGTGAGGTTCTTCAGCGGTGCGATCTACAGTAAAATCTACTGTACAGTTCCAGTCCCCCCTAAAACCACACACCCCTCTTGGTCACACTGTCTTAAGGTTTCCTTTATTTCATCAAAAACAATAATATGCTCTGTACCCTCATTAGGAGCATAAACATTCCCCCCCAAAAAATAAATAAAAATAAATACATAACATCCACCTTGACCAATAAAACCCGACCCATGACAATCTCTGTTGTAGATACCACAGTCACCCCTAGGCCTGAGGAAAACAAGATTGCCACCGCAGCACTGAAATTAGTACCATGACTGAGTATATGCTGCACCTCCCACCACATACCCCAGTCAACCTCATTTTCCTCATCACTATGTGTCTCCTGTAGGAAAACTACATTAAGCCTTTTGTTTTATTACTTCTAATACCCAAGCCCTCTTATTCCTGTCCCTTCCCCCATTAATATTGAGAGAACATACCCTTAGTACCTCCGTATAGAAAAGAGAAAAGAAAAGCAGAAGAAACCACAGAGAAACCAAAGAGAAAAAATACACCCTATGAAGCATGATCATCATCATCATTATTTAAATGTTCTCTTATTAACCTGACTACGTTTCCCACCACCTTTTGCTGCTGCAACAGCAGTAACAAATTTCCTCAAGCGAAACCGCTTCTTCTCACTCAACTGGTCTAACCCCACCGTCTTCTGTAACATCACAGCTGACCTCACAAACTTATCAACATCAAAATAATCTGCCAATTTGACAGATTTCRCAAAAGTCTGATCCAGAAACCCATTTACCTCCTCTAGATCGTAAATTGAGTCCTCACCAGCTGCTATCATATCAAAAGAGATATCCATATCCTTCTCCTGATCCACCTCAGCTGAGGCCACAGACCCCTGACTGCCCTCTACCACATCCCTTTCAATACTCCCCACTTGCATCCCATAACTCGTACCAGGCATCTCCTCCACTACCTGGGAGACTAGCTCCACATGAACCCCCTCCTGTACCCCATTACTCGTAGTGGGCATCTCCTCCACTACCTGGGAGACTAGCCCCACCTGAACCCCATTACTCGTAGTGGACATCTCCTCCACTACCTGGGAGCCTAGCTCCACATGAACCCCCTCCTGAACCCCATTACTCATAGTGGGCATCTCCTCCACTACCTGGGAGCCTAGCTCCACATGAACCCCCTCCTGAACCCCATTTACTCGTTAGTGTGGCATCTTCCCTCCCACTACCTGGGAGGCCTAGCTCCACGTGAACCTTCCTCCTGTACCCAGCAATCGTACTGGGCACGTCTCTCACCAGTCTGAGAACTGGCTCTTCAGATCCATCTTTACCTTCTACATACAATATTTCTTGCTGCATACATTTCCCTCTAATACAAGTTGCAACTCCGTGCCCTCAAACACAGACTAACTTGTTTCCTCAGCACAGGTTGCTTGTGGCTGCTCAACCACTGTCGGCCCACCTCTCCCTACTTCAGTGGGCCCAGGCGTTACGATGACCACCTGCCCGCCCCTCCCTCTGCCTTCTCCCTTTCGGGCAAGCATGTCGCTTATGACCAACATCCCCACACTCAAAACACCGTTGACTACCCCGTACTATCCATAAGCCATATCATCTATTTCATACTTGACTTTAAACGATATCTCTTTAAAGTCTGCTCCGGTGAGTCCAAAAAATAAAACACCTCGTCGCCGAGACGACAACCGTTTCAACGCCGGGTGTTTGCCAACCAACGAACAACCTTAATTGAACTTGCCAAAACTTCCCAAAAGCCGCCAATTAACCTTGCGCCTCCAAATAGCTTTCATTTTTTGGAATAAACGGAGGTACATTTAATCCCGTTACCCTTGTTGACGGAGAAAAAAGTGTTGTAACTTGAATAAACATTCCTTTAAGAAGTACGCATGCTCAACCATACGATCTTACAAGACCTCTTCTTTTAAGAAATACCACCATCCGCCTTTATTCATCCGTGACGCATAAGCAACATTCTCATATCCTACCTTTTCTCCTACCGCGACCAGAAACTCCTCCAGTGACATTAGCTTCAGTAACACACCTAAAGCCGTGCCGAAGTGACAGGGACGGCATCCCCATTTGGGTTGCCATCCCCGCCAAACTCAGGGTAATTTCAATACGAAAAACAAAATACTTAATTCTACCACAATTTTTTAAATAATAACCTTAATCATGCACAGAAGAAAACAAAAAATGCTACCAAGAAAGAGAAAACAGAAAGAAAGTCCTGAATATCTAACTACACAACACACGCACTCCTTCACTCATTCAATTCCCAGAATGCAGCGAGAGAGCGCGAGAGAGCAAGAGAGAGAGAGCAAGAGAGAGAGAGCGGAAGAGAGAGGTAGAGCGAGAGAGAGGCTAGATAGAGGTAGAGAGAGAGTCTCCTACATGTCCAGAGGAAAACTACAAACATTGCATGCAGGGCAGAATTAGGCTAATATCCTCTCATATCATTATCAGGCCCTGCAACTCCACTCATCCAGCTGGTCCTGGGGCTGAGTTCACAAACCTGTTCAATTAACACACTGAAGCCTCAGGACCAGAACATCCAATCAATCAGAATTAACCAAATTACAACAGTCAAAACAAAAGCGAGAGAGAGAGAGACCTACCTGGAGGGGATAGCATCAAACGTCTGCCTTCTTCTCCGGCGCCATCTTATACTATCGTATAGGGTGTGGATAGTGTTTGACTAACAGAGGACATACGTATAGGGTGTGTATAGTGTTTGACAAACAGAGGACGTACATATAGGGTGTGTTTAGTGTTTGACTAACAGAGGACATACTGTACATACTATATAGGCAGGATTATAAATGTGCCCTTTGTGTTCTCCACAGAGCCTGACTCCACCACACCCTCTATAACCCTTCATCACCCGCCACAGCCCTAACCCCCTCGGCAGAGCAGCCCTCACTGTACTGTTGTGTTATCTGCGTCCCACATGGCACCATATTCCCTATATAGTGCACTACTTTTGATCAGGGCAGATAGGGCTCTATTAGGGAATGGGTGCCATCTGGGATGCAGACTAAGTGTCTACTTGCTCCATGTCTACTTGCTCCATGTCTACTTGCTCCCAGATCAGCCAAACACATCTTCCATGTCTACATGCTCCCAGATCAGCCAAACACATCTTTTCCCCATGTCTACATGCTCCCAGATCAGCCAAAACACACTTCCCATGTCTACCTTGCTCCCAGATCAGCCAAACACATCTCCCATGTCTACATGCTCCCAGATCAGCCAAACACATCTCCCATGTCTACATGCTCCCAGATCAGCCAAACACATCTTCCCTGTCTACATGCTC
>NW_019942925.1:64499-81812 GCF_002910315.2 Salvelinus sp. IW2-2015 | reverse complement strand
CCAGATCAGCCAAACACATCTCCCATGTCTACATGCTCCCAGATCAGCCAAACACATCTTCCATGTCTACATGCTCCCAGATCAGCCAAACACATATTCCGTGTCTACATGCTCCCAGATCAGTCCTGTCTGGTCGACCTGGAACAGATCTGATTTCTCTGCTAGAGTTGATACGTTTACTACTTAGCAGTCTAAACATAGTGTTTTTCTGTTCTCTCTAACTATTTCCCCTTCTGGAAGAAGAGCACTGGATCATTTTCTCTAAAACCACACCACCGAGTCGCTCTATTTTATCCAACCACTGATTCATTATAATTCAGCACTTTGATGCAGTCAGGCCATAGGAATGCTGCTGGGGTCAGTAAGTCAAGGAGCAAGGGAGAGGAGGAAGTGAGGGAGGTGGGGAGAGTAGGGATGGAGAGGAAGTGGAGTAGGGATGGAGAGGAAGTGGAGGAGGGAGGGAGGGAGGGAGGGGATGGAGAGGAAGTGGAGAGTAGGTAGGGAGGGAGGGGAAGAGAGAGAGAGGAGTGAAGGAGGGAGGGAGGGAAGGACTGTGGTTTAACATATAGCCCATCATATCTCTGATTTAGGGGTTCACTTCTTTGACCCAAGCCTCTGAGTGAAACAGGTGAAGGATAGTACTGATCTAAGCACCGGAGGTTGTCTTTGTCCACAACTCATAGTCAACATACTGTAATAAAATTTAATTAACAAAAAAGGAGACAAATAAAATGAATTATTTTGGTATTTAATCAGGTGAGAGAACAACATGTCTCTAGTCCAATGGGAGAGTGAGAGGCTCAATGATACATAGCAGATAACGTTTCACCTTCACAGAGGGAGGCTACATATTCAACAATACCTTGTGACTGTACTGAAATATAATGTACACCTTCCATATTATCACACATAGGCCTTGTATAGAAGGCTCTGGGCATACTGAAAGAGAAGGAATGTAGATTAATAGTTCCATTTTTTTTTACAAAAATGTAGACATTAATGCCATAGTTGCACATTTTGTGAAAATCACTGCAATAAATGTTAATGTTAAAATAAATGTTTTAGCCGTGTGTGCACCAGTTAGGATCACCCCTTTATTTTATGAATGTGAAATGTCAGAATAATAGTTGAGAATGATTTATTTCAGCTTTTATTTCTTTCATCACATTCCCGGTGGGTCAGAAGTTTACATACACTCAATTAGTATGGAGTAGCATTGCCATTAAATTGTTTAACTTGGGTCAAATATTTTGGGTAGCCTTCCACAACAAGTTGGGTGAATTCTGGCCCATTCCTGACAGAGCTGGTGTAACTGAGTCAGGTTTGTAGGCCTCCTTTCTCACACACTTTTTCAGTTCTGCCCACAAATTTCCTATAGGATTGAGGTCAGGGCCTTGTGGTGGCCACTCCAAAATCTAGACTTTGTTGTCCTTAAGCCATTTTGCCACAACTTTGGAAGTATGCTTGGGGTCATTGTCCATTTGGAAGACCCATTTGCGACCAAGCTTTAACTTCCTGACCGATGTCTTGAGATGTTGCGCCAATATATCCACATAATTCTCCTTCCTCATGATGCCATCTATTTTGTGAAGTGCACCAGTCCCTCCTGCAGCAAAGCACCCCCACAACATGATGCTGCCACCCCCGTGCTTCACGGTTGGGATGGTGTTCTTCGGCTTGAAAGCTTCTCCCTTTTTCCTCCAAACATAACGATGGTCATTATGGCCAAACAATTCTATTTGTTTCATCAGACCAGAGGACATTTCTCAAAAAAATACGATCCTTGTCCCCACGTGCAGTTGAACACCTTAGTCTGGCTTTTTTTTTAATGGGGGTTTTGGAGCAGTGGCTTCTTCCTTGCTGAGCGGCCTTTCAGGTTGTGTCGATATAGGACTCGTTTTATTGTGGATATAGATTATTTTGTACCTGTTTCCTCCAGCATCTTCACAAGGTCCTTTGCTGTTGTTCTGGGATTGATTTGCACTTTTCGCACATTCATCTCTAGGAGACAGAATGCATGTCCTTCCTGAGCGGTATGACAACTGCGTGGTCCCATGGTGTTTATACTTGCGTACTATACTTGTACAGATGAACGTGGTACCTTCAGGCATTTGGAAATTGCTCCCAAGGATGAAACAGACTTGTGGAAGTCTACAATTTTCTTTTCTGAGGTCTTGGCTGATTTCTTTTGATTTTCCCATGATGTCAAGCAAAGAGGCACTGAGTTTGAAGGTAAGCCTTGAAATACATCCACAGGTACACCGCCAATTGACTCAAATTATGTCAATTAGCCTATCAGAAGCTTCTAAAGCCATGATATCATTTTCTGGAATTTTCCAAGCTGTTTAAAGGCACAGTCAACTTAGTGTATGTAAACTTCTGACCCACTGGAATTGTGATAGTGAATTATAAGTGAAAAAATCTGTCTGTAAACAATTGTTGGAAAATTACTTGTGTCTTGCACAAAGTAGATGTCCTAACAGACTTGCCAAAACTATAGTTTGTTAACAAGAAATGTGTGGAGTCGTTGAAAAACAAGTTATTATGACCCCAACCTAAGTGTATGTAAACTTCAACTGTACATGGGATACGACAAAGACGAGGACAAAGACTTGACTGCTACGCCATCTTGGTTAAAAAAAATGAAGATACCTGCAGAGTTTCACTTTCCTCTATACTCGGTGTTGTGATGAAGAGTAAACTGGAGAGGAACACTGAGAACAGACAACAGCAGATGTGGATGATCTTCCTGCTGGATTGAAGAAGCAAAGGATTGGGTGAGTCCAGTATGAGAGGGTGAGTAATGGGGGAGGAATGGAAGCGTGAGTCTAGTAAGTACAGGCTGGTGTTTTGAACAGAGGTTACGGTAAGAGAGCTCTGTCCAGTTATAGCCTGTCTAACCAGAATAACATACTACACGCACACACACAGACATTTGTACAAAAACACATAGTTTACATAAGAACACATTTCATTTACGAAGGAGGGTAGCAGACAAGTGTTTTCTTTCTCTCTTTTCTTGGGAACGGTAGAAATTCATGGCCACACTGAGTGGTCAGGTCAGGGCTCTGTATATACTGGACAGATATAGGCTCTGTTCATAACCTTCCTTCCCCTCCACCCCCGTTCCTCCCCCTCCCCCTTTCCTCCCCGTACCCTCTGGGTTTACAGCCACAGTGCAGGAGCCGATTGCATAAAACATCTTAAGAACATTTCCCCCTTACCTTTTCCCTTCAAGTTTCCTTAACTTCTTACGGCTGAGATCGGCTGAGATCCCGTTAACGGGATCGACTTGACAACAGCCAGTGAAAGTGCAGGGCGCCAAATTCAAAACAGAAATCTCATAATTAAAATTCCTCAAATATACAAGTATTTTACACCATTTTAAAGATAAACTTGTTCTTAATCCCACCACAGTGTCCAATTTCAAAAAGGCTTTACAGCGAAAGCACACCATCTGATTATGTTAGGTCAGTACCTAGACAGACAAACACAGCCATCTTTCCAGCCAAAGAGAGGAGTCACAAAAAGCAGAAATAGAGATAAAATGAATCACTAACCTTTGATGATCTTCATCAGATGACACTCATAGGACTTCATGTTACACCATACATGTATGTTGTGTTCGATAAAGTTCATATTTATATCCAAAAATCTTAGTTTACATTGGTGCGTTATGTTCAGTAATGTTTTGCCTCTAAAACATCCGGTGATTTTGCAGAGAGCCACATCAATTTACAGAAATACTCATAATAAACATTACTAAAAGATACAACTGTTATGCATGGAATTTTAGATTCACTTCTCCTTAATGCAACCGCTGTGTCAGATTTCAAAAAAACTTTACGGAAAAAGCACACCATGCAATAATCTGAGTACAGCGCTCAGAGACTAAAACTTGTGTAGTCAACAGAAGTCAGAAATAGCATTATACATATTCACTTACCTTTGATGATCTTCATCAGAATGCACTCCCAGGAATCCCAGTTCCACAATAAATGTTTGTTTTGTTCGATAATGTCCATCATTTATGTCCAATTACCTCCTTTTTGTTTGCGCGTTTAGCCCAGTAATCAAAATTCATGAGGCGCGATCACTAGGTGCAGACAAAGTCAAAAAGTTCTGTTACAGTCCGTAGAAACATGTCAAACGAAGTAAAGAATCATTCTTTAGGGTGTTAACATAAATCTTCAATAATGTTCCAACCGGAGAATTCCTTTGTCTTTAGAATTGCAATGGAACGCATGCTACCTCACGTGAACGCGCGTGGTCAGCTCATGCCTCTCTGGCAGACCTCTAACTCATTCTCCTTTCATTTACCCCCACTTCACAGTAGAAGCCTCAAACAAGGTTCTAAAAACTGTTGACATCTAGTGGAAGCCTTAGGAAGTGCAATATGACCCCATAGACACTGTATTCGATAGGCCATGAGTTGAAAAACTACAAACCTCAGATTTCCCACTTCCTGGTTGGATTTTTTCTCAGGTTTTTGCCTGCCATATGAGCGCTGTTATACTCAGACATCATTCAAACAGTTTTAGAAACTTCAGAGTGTTTTCTATCCAAATCTACTAATTATATGTATATTCTAGCTTTTATGGCTGAGTAGCAGTCAGCTTAATTTGGGCACACCTTTCATCCAAAATTCCCAATGCTGCCCCCTACCCTAGTGAAGTTAATAGCTTGATTAGGTTTACCAGTTAATTGACAGGTGTGACAAGTTGATGAACTCATAAACATCCCTCTTTAACCTAGGCCAAAAGAAGTGTGTTAATATGCGATTGTAGGTTTTCCTCACACCCATATGTCCAGCAATGTCATTGTGGGAAGTTGTCAACACCAACTCACGAAGCTTAACTGGTAAAACAACCTGACTAATCGCCAGAAAACAACTACCATGAGACAACCACTTCCTCATCAGGACATCCTCTTGGAGAAAATAGCCATGGGTGACATCTCCCAACTGTTCTACAGGCACAATTTGGTCATGGAACTCTTCTAATGTGGGGTCAGCCCGTTGCGCCTTGATTAGATCTAAGCAGGAGGGTACAGATAACGGGATAACAGGGAAAGTAGTGACAGATTCTCGTTGACCAGGTCGCCACGGCTCATAGAACGCGTCACTGCACACGCAGAGAACACCTCTGGGAAACTCTGCACACTTTCATCAGGAATCCCTACAAATGACGGTTTAGTGGAAACCACTAGAGATGGAAACACGACAGGCCATACACGCTCACAAGCCAAGTTATTCCCAAGGATAATGTCGATGCCCTCAATAGGCAACGAAGGACGCACCCCCACAACAACCTCACCTTTCACCAGTCCACAATCCAACATCAGTTTACGCAATGGAACTGACAGAAGGTTCAAACCTATCCCCCTAATTAGAACACTATTCCCCGAATCAGTCTCAGCAGAGAAGGGTAACACAGACTCCAACACAAACGCTTCAGAGGCATCTGTGTCTCTCAGGATCTTCACTGGCACTAGGTCCTCACTTCCTAACATAGACACAAAACCCTCCGTAATGAAAGGTAAATAGTCTTGGACAATATGAACTTTCACATGCCCCTGGGCATGAGACAATGTGTCAGGAGTGAACTGATATGGAACAGGCGCAGCTAACGCTATAGGCTTAGATTTAACGTAAGCCCACGTACTGAATTTACCCCTACCTTGACAGTAGTGACACTCTTGACCAAAGTCAGCTTTACCACAGGAGTCAGGCTCAACCCTAGTTGAATGAAACTCTGCCCGTGAACCAAAGAATCTCGGTGAGCAAGGCCCAAATCTCTCCAAACACCCCCACTCATTCCTAATACAGGGCTCTGCAAAGACACTTTTGTGAGTCAAAACATACTCATCTGCCAAAACCGCAGGTTCAGCGACAGTCTTTACTTTCCGTTTGTTAATGTACGTGGCTATACGATCAGGGATTGTGTCCTTAAATTGCCCTAGCATAACCAGATCACACAGCCCTTGGAAAGTCATAACTGCAGAGGCGGAACACCAGTGATTAAACTGTAAAGATAATTGTCGCGCAAACTCAACATGAGTCTGTTTATCATCCCTTTTTAAAGTTCTAAATCGTTGGCGGTAAGCCTCAGGGGCCAATTCGTAAATCTGTAACAGCCATTTTAACCTTATCATAACTGACACTGTCGGCTACACTAAGAGCTGCATATGCTTCCTGCGCTTTACCAGTCAACACACTACAACATTAAAGTGTGGTCAGAATCAGGCAAACTTCTAGCGTCAGCAACGCGCTCAAACGAAAATAATGTCTCAGAGTCCTTCTCAATAAACAGAAGCAACAACCATAAGTTCCCAACATCAAATGTGTCCGGGGCAAGACCAAAAGAGGAACGACCCCTAGGTAAATCTGGGTCACCTTCCCAGTGAAAACTCTCCCCTGAGAGCTTTCCTTCCCTAACCAGCTCTAGCCGCTCTTGTTGCAGCTTGATTTTAGCACGCTACAAATCCTGTTTAAATTCCAAATCCTTTTCATAATTTACACGATCATGCTCTAGCTGTAACAGAAGCAGTTCTTTCTGCTGTTCAAAAAGAAGACTACTAGGACTAACTGACGGAGGGGCCATTGTAACGTTACGGGGAGACGGCGAGTCCTCAGCAGAGGCTGCCCCAGTGGTAACTTCATGAATAACTCTCCATCAGATTGGCCTTCAATATCAACCTAATAGAACTTTAGATGTTTATCACTCATTTAAACTTTGTAGTGTTCAGTGACCTTCAACAGCTGTTCTTTAGTACATCATTCTAACAGTTCCTCTGATGGAAAGCGAATGAACTCGTCTACATTAGATGACATAGTCAGAAAAGAAATTCTCGCTCTTCCCCTCTGCTGAACACACCAGATTGGACCACAAGAGAAGTGACAATCACACTGGGCACCACAGAAGAGAGATGCTTCCCCAAAACCTACAGTAACAAAATGTAACGTCAGGTGAATGATGGGTGCAGAGTCAGGCGCAGAGAGAGCAAAAGTATTCCAGGGAAAAAACGCTTTAATTCCACAGCATGAAAACAGGAACAGGTACAAACGGGTGGTGCCAAAACACAGGCGTAAAACAACCCACAGTCCACTGTTTAAAATAAAGCTGAATAGCGAAAATCCCACAATCAAAGAATCACTCACGACGRACAACATGAATACACAAAATAAGCCCGCACAAACACTAGCGGGCGAAACTAACCTAAATAGAACCTCTACCAAAACCCTAACAAGAAACAGGTGAAAACAATTAGACAGACATAAACGAAAAGGAAAAAAGGATCGGTGGCAGCTAGTAGACCGGCGACGACGACCGCCGAGTGCCACCCGAACGGGAAAGGGAGTCACCTTCGGTAATATTCGTGACAGTACCCCCCTCCCGACGCGCGGCCCCCGCAGCGCGCCGACGCCGGCCTCGGGGACAACCCCGGGGGCGAGGCGCAGGGCGATCCGGATGGAGGCGATGGAATTCCCTTAGTAGATTTGGATCCAATATATCCCCCACCGGGACCCAGCACCTCTCCTCCGGCCCGTACCCCTCCCAGTCCACGAGGTACTGCAGGCCCCTTACCCGGCGTCTGGAATCCAGTATGGACTTTATCGCGTACGCCGGGGACCCCTCTATATCCAGAGGGGGCGGAGGGACCTCCGGAACCTCACCTTCCTGCATGGGACCAGCTACCACCGGCCTGAGGAGAGACACATGAAACGAGGGGTTAATACGATAATACGAAGGAAGTAACAATCGATAACACACCTRGTTTATTCTCCTCAGGACTTTAAATGGCCCTACACACTGCGGACCCAGCTTCCGGCAGGGCAGGCGGAGGGGCAGGTTTCGGGTCGAGAGCCAGACCCTGTCCCCCGGTGCAAACACGGGGGCCTCACTGCGGTGACGGTCAGCGCTCTTCTTCTGSCGTCCACTCGCCTGACGCAAAGACTCCTGGACGGCTCTCCAGGTCTCCTTAGAGCGCTGCACCCATTCCTCCACCGCAGGAGCTTCGGTCTGGCTCTGATGCCATGGTGCCAGAACCGGCTGGTAACCCAACATACACTCAAATGGTGACATGTTGGTAGAGGAGTGGCTCAGTGAGTTCTGGGCCATCTCTGCCCAGGGGATGAATCTTGACCACTCCCCTGGCCGGTCCTGGCAATACGACCGCAGAAACCTACCCACCTCCTGGTTCACTCTCTCCACCTGCCCATTACTCTCCGGGTGATACCCCGAGGTCAGGCTGACCGAGACCCCCAGATGTTCCATAAACGCCTTCCATACTCTGGACGTGAACTGGGGACCCCGATCAGAAACGATATCCTCGGGCACCCCGTAGTGCCGGAAGACATGGGTAAATAGTGCCTCCGCAGTCTGCAGGGCCGTAGGGAGACCGGGCAACGGGATAAGDCGGCAGGACTTAGAGAACCGATCCACAACGACCAGGATAGTGGTGTTCCCCTGAGACAAGGGAAGATCAGTAAGAAAATCCACCGATAGATGGGACCACGGCCGTTGTGGAACGGGGAGGGGTTGTAATTTCCCTCGTGGCAAATGTCTAGGAGCCTTACTCTGGGCGCACACCGAACAGGAGGAGACATAGAATCGCACGTCTCTCACCAAYGTAGGCCACCAGTACTTCCCTCTAAAACTTCGCACCGTCCTTGAAATACCCGGGTGACCTGACGAGGGTAGACTATGAGCCCATCGAATCAATTGATCACGAACAGCGAGCGGCACATACCTACGACCCTCCGGGCACTGTGGAGGCGCAGGTTCCGCCCTTAGTGCCCGCTCGATGTCCGRGTCCACCTCCCATACTACCGGTGCTACCAGCTTAGCCGCTGGAATGATGGGAGTAGGATCGATGGACCTGTCATCCGTGTCGTATAGTCGGGACAGCGCGTCAGCCTTAGTATTGAGGGAACCTGGTCGATACGAAATCGTAAAACGAAATCGGGTAAAGTACATGGCCCACCTTGCCTGACGAGGATTCAGTCTCCTAGCTGATCGGATATACTCCAGATTCTGGTGGTCGGTCCAGATGAGAAAAGGGTGCTTAGCCCCCTCAAGCCAGTGTCTCCACACCTTCAGAGCCTTAACCATGGCCAACAACTCCCTATCCCCCACATCATAATTCCGCTCCGCTGGCCCGAGCTTCTTCGGAAAAAAAGCACAGGGGTGGAGCTTCGGTGGCGTACCCGAGCGCTGGGAGAGCACAGCCCCGACCCCAGCCTCGGATGCGTCCACCTCAACTATGAACGCCAAAGAGGGGTCAGGATGCGCCAACACTGGCGCGTCGGTGAACAGCGCCTTCAAACGACAGAAAGATCTCTCCGCCTCTGCGGACCACTGCAAGCGCACCGGGCCCCCCTTCAGCAGTGAGGTAATAGGGGCCGCCACCTGACCAAAACCCCGGATAAACCTCCGGTAGTAATTGGCAAACCCTAAGAACCGCTGCACCTCCTTTACCGTGGTCGGAGTCGGCCAATTACGCACGGCTTTTACGCGGTCACCCTCTATATCCACCCCCGAGCTGGAAATGCGATAGCCCAGGAAGGAAACGGCTTGTTTAGAAAACTCACATTTCTCAGCCTTCACGTACAGGTCATGCTCCAGCAGTCGCCCAAGAACCTTGCGCACCAGAGACACATGCGCGGCGCGTGTAGCGGAGTAGATCAAAATATCGTCAATATACACCACCACARCCTGTCCGTGCAGGTCTCTGAGAATCTCGTCAACAAAGGATTGAAAGACAGCTGGAGCATTCTTTAACCCGTACGGCATGACGAGGTACTCATAATGGCCCGATGTAGTACTAAACGCGGTTTTCCACTCATCTCCCTCCCGAATACGCACCAGATTATACGCGCTCCTGAGATCCAGTTTCGTGAAGAACCGTGCTCCGTGGAATGATTCCATCGCCGTAGCGATGAGAGGTAGTGGGTAACTAAAACCCACCGTGATGGAATTGAGACCTCGATAATCAATACACGGACGCAACCCACCATCCTTTTTCTTCACAAAAAAGAAACTCGAGGAAACGGGTGACATGGAGGGCCGAATGAATCCCTGTCCCAGAGCTTCCGTGACATATGTCTCCATAGCCAACGTCTCCTCCTGGGACAAAGGATACACATGACTCCTGGGTAGTGCAGCGTTTACCTGGAGGTTTATCACGCAATCCCCCTGTCGATGGGGTGGTAATTGGGTCGCCTTCTTTTTACTGAAAGCGATAGCCAAATCGGCATACTCAGCGGGAATGCGCACGGTGGAAACCTGGTCTGGACTCTCCACCGTTGTCGCACCGATGGAAACTCCTACACACCTGCCTGAACACTCATCAGACCACCCCTGTAGAGCTCCCTGTTTCCACGAAATCGTCGGATTGTGAATYGCCAGCCAGGGAATCCCCAGCACCACCGGAAACGCAGGTGAATCGATAAGAAACAGACTAATCCGTTCCTTATGATTCCCCTGCGTAATCATCTCCAAAGGAATTGTGGCCTCCCTGACCAGCCCTGACCCTAATGGTCGACTATCTAAGGAGTGCACAGGGAAAGGGGGGTCTACCTTAACGAGCGGAATCCTCAACCTCTTAGCGAGTCCGCGATCAATAAAATTCCCCGCTGCGCCTGAATCGACTAGCGCCTTATGCTGGAGAGATGGGAAAAACCTTAAGAAAAAGATTAACAAAAACATGTGACCAACAGGAAGCTCTGGGAGAGTGTGGTGCTGACTCACCTGAGGTGACCGAGGAGTGTGCTGCCTGCCCTCTCGAATCCCAGATGGACTCCTCCAGCACCGACCGGAAGTGTGTCCTCTCCGGCCACAATGGGTGCAGGAGGAGCCTCCTCCTCCGGTCTCCCTAGACGCAGCCCCTCCTAGCTCCATAGGAATGGGAGCGGGGGGGGCAGGAGGTGGAACTGACAGGACCCTCTCAGAACGTCCGCGAGCAGCCAGCAGATGGTCTAACCGTATTGACATGTCGATCAACTCATCCAAGCTGAGCGTAGCGTCCCGACAAGCCAGCTCTCTGCGGACGTCCTCCCTTAGGCTACACCTGTAGTGGTCTATCAGGGCCCTGTCGTTCCACCCTGCTCCAGGAGCCAAAGTACGGAAATCCAGTGCAAAATCCTGCGCGCTCCTCGTCCCCTGCCGGAGATGGAACAACCTCTCACCCGCCGCTCTTCCATCCGGGGGATGATCAAATACAGCCCGGAAACGGCGGGTGAACTCCAGGTAGTGACCCCTCGCAGAATCGGGTCCATTCCATACTGCGTTGGCCCACTCCAGGGCCCTACCCGACAGGCAGGAAACGAGGACACTCACGCTCTCCTCGTCCGAGGGAGCAGGCCGAATGGTGGKCAGGTAGAGATCAAGTTGGAGTAGAAATCCCTGGCAACCGGCCGCTGCTCCATCGTACTCCCTCGGAGGCGTGATGCGCAGGACGCTGGCACTGGCTCCCGCTGGAGGAGATGGTAATGTTGCTGGTGGGAGGGTAGGTGGGGTAGTAGGGAGACCACTCCTCTCCCAACGATCCATCCTCTCCATCATCTGATCCATTGCCGAACCAATGCGATGTAGAATGGATGTATGATGCTGGACTCTCTCCTCCATCGTGGGGAGAGGGGTGGTCGCTGCTTCTGCTGACTCCATCAAAGGGGGTGCGGGCTTCTGTAACGTCAGGTGAATGATGGGTGCAGAGTCAGGCGCAGAGAGAGCAAAAGTATTCCAGGGAAAAAACGCTTTAATTCCACAGCATGAAAACAGGAACAGGTACAAACGGGTGGTGCCAAAACACAGGCGTAAAACAACCCACAGTCCACTGTTTAAAATAAAGCTGAATAGCGAAAATCCCACAATCAAAGAATCACTCACGACGCACAACATGAATACACAAAATAAGCCCGCACAAACACTAGCGGGCGAAACTAACCTAAATAGAACCTCTACCAAAACCCTAACAAGAAACAGGTGAAAACAATTAGACAGACATAAACGAAAAGGAAAAAAGGATCGGTGGCAGCTAGTAGACCGGCGACGACGACCGCCGAGTGCCACCCGAACGGGAAAGGGAGTCACCTTCGGTAATATTCGTGACACAAAACTCTAGTCTTCGTGCAGATTTGCAGCGGGTAATTACGCACTGGAGCCTGCTGGCAAGGAAATAAACCACCCAGCACGCTGGCAGATTCCCCCAAGACACGGATGTGCCCCCGACACAACTGCTCAGTCCACAGACACCACACAAAAAATAACCATGCCCAACGTAATCCAAAATTAAACACGTCGCTAAGCCTAACAAGGGAAAAAGGCTATAGCCCCAGGTAGTGTCTACCCAAATCTCCTACTGAGCTACACAGCCGACTGTACTCACCTCAGACCAATGTCCCAACAGCGAGTAGATCAAGAGTCTCCAGCCTCAGCAGGGGCTTGGAAACTAACCACTCTCTCCAATGCAGCACACAACCAACTATCCACCGCAGTGGCAAGTTTACCAACAAAAAGGCAACCAGTACTGGGTACTTCTCCCAAACACAATACTGGCTCGGAGTTCGTAACAAAAAGGGAGACAACGTGGAGATAAGGAATAACAAATATATGTATTAACTGAGGTAAACTAATACAATTAACAATGGTGTGTGTAGTCAGTAATCAGTAGTGTAAGTGAGTGGTTGCATGTTTACATGTGATAATGAGGGGTGTTGAGGGGTGTTGAAAGGTGCCAAAGCAAACAAAACAGCCACAAAAATGCCACAACCAAACTCTATCAGTGTGTCTGCATGGAGAGTCTCCTCAATGAATGGGGAAGAGGTGCATTTATCCTGGGACAAACCCGAGCCCAGGTGTGTCCCATTTCGCTGACGACCCTCCCGGCTCCGCCCACCGACATCCTATTAAGGAAAACAAGAGCAAAGAGAAAGAATTCGGCAGACAGAGTGGGAGGGTCATCACAGTAGGTTGACTGATAACCTGAACAAGGTTGCAGGCACTATTTAAGTCACCAAGAAAACATACCTCTTTGTTGATATCACATACATTATCAAGCATTTCACACATGTTATCCAGATACTGACTGTTAGCACTTGGTGATCAATAGCAACTTCCCACAAGAATGGGCTTTAGGTGAAGCAGATGAACCTATGAGTATCACACCCTGATCTGTTTCACCTGTCTTTGCGCTTGTGTCCACCCCCTCCAAGTGTCGCACATCTTCCCCATTATCCCCTGTGTATTTATACCTGTGTTCTCTGTTTGTCTGTTCGTTTTGTTCGTGAAACCCACAAGCGTTTGTTCCCCTGCTCCTGTCTATTTCTTGCTCCTGTTTCCTAGTCCTTCCCGGTTTTGACCATTCTGCCTGCCCTGACCCTGAGCCTGCCTGCCGTTCTATACCTTGCCCCACCTCACTGGATTATTCACCACTGCCTGCCCTGACCCTGAGAGTACCTGCCGTTCTGGACACTTTGCACCTTCTCTGGATTACTGACCCCTGCCTGCCTTTGACCTGTTGTTTGCCTACCCCTGTATTAGAAATAAACTTTTGTTCCTTTGACACTGTTCGCATCTGGGTCAAACCTGAAACGTGATAGTACGAACTGGCCATGACTGACCAAGCAGACTCGGACCGATGGAGAGTCGGGCACCTGTTGTACATTTCTCGCTTAGTGTTCACTCATCGCCAAGTTGTAGCCCTCCTCCTTCCCCTCAGACCGCTCTAAGATAGCGTACCTCATCACGCTGATGTCCGGGAAGGCTCCCGCCTGGGCTACGGCAGTATGGGAACAACAGTCAGTCGTATGCTTCAGTCTGGAGGAGTTCGTGGCAGAGGTGAAGAGCGTTTTCTATGCTCCATTGTCTGGGAGAGAGGCTGCACGGAAGTTACTCCAGCTTTGGCAAGGCTCCCGCAGTGTGGCAGAATACGCAGTGGATTTCCGCACGTTGGCAGCTGAGAGTGCCTGGAACCCGGAAGTACTGTTCGACATGTTCCTGCACAGAGTATCGGAGGAAGTAAAGGACGAGCTTGCTGCCCGGGAACTACCGACGGCTCTCAACTCACTCATTCGGATCAATGGGCGATTACGGGAACGAAGGAAGGAGAGGAGATTCAGGTATCCCGGAAGTCCCAGACAAAGTCCCCGACGATTCCATCGCTCCACCATCCCATTTCTGGGTTACATCATCGCTGCAGGGAGTGTACAGATGGATCCCGGAAAGGTGAGAGCAGTGGTGGATTGGTCCCAGCCTACATCCAGAGTAAGTACAGCTGCAACGTTTCCTGGGATTCCGCAACTTTTATCGCCGCTTTATACGGGACTAAAGCACCCTGGCTTCCCTCCTGTCTGCACTCATCTCTCCAAGGCTCCGTTCACGTGGTCCCCAGCTCCTGACCGGGCATTCCGGGATCTCGAACACCGCTTCACCACAGCTCCCATCTTGGTTCATCCTGACCCGTCCCGCAAGTTTGTGGTGGAGGCCGATGCTTCGGATGTCAGGGTGGGGGTTGTCCTGTCCCAGCAGTGTGCCCTGGATGTAAAGTTACACCGCCTCAGTGCTAACAGCATAAATCTGGTTCATAGAGCAGAGGCATTCAGGGCAGTTAGAGAGAGATAAATTAGGTTACTTCCATTGTGTCTACTAATGCCCCTGGTATAATGTACATTTGCTAAAACATTATGATGACTCGGCAACACAATGCTAGGGATTAACTGAGCTGGGCTTGAGTCATTGATAAATCATTGTCTCAAAGCAAATAATCCAGGAACCCAAATGATTTAGGTGGATCCCATCCTCCTTATAATACGAGCCTTATAATACGAGCCTTGTGCAGACATTAACCAGGCGTTAGTGGTGTGTGTGACTGTGTCTATGTGCATGCGTGTGTGTGTGCATTCATGTTTGTGTCAGTGGGAATTTATTGGGTCCTTCCTGGCAGTGTGAATCTCTTAGACGCCATGTTAACTGTTTAACAATAATAGGGGAGCTGTGTCATTATGCAGCCTGCCAGTCTAGGTAATAAAAGAGGAGAGGGGTTCAGCAGGAAGAAGTGGCTGAGATGAGCTGTTAGCTGGCCTGTTAGCTGGCCTCTTACCTGGCCTGTTAGCTGGCCTCTTACCTGGCCTGTTACCTGGCCAGTTAGCTGGCCTGTTAGCTGGCCTCTTACCTGGCCTGTTACCTGGCCAGTTAGCTGGGGTGTTAGCTGGCCTGTTAGCTGGCCTCTTACCTGGCCTGTTACCTGGCCTGTTAGCTGGCCTGTTAGCTGGCCTGTTACCTGGCCCAGTCACCTGGTCGTGCTACTGCTCCAGTTTCAACCTGTTCTGGCTGCGGCTATGGACCCTGACCTGTTACCGGACGTGCTACCTTGTCCAGACTGCTGTTTTCAACTCTCTAGAGACAGCAGGTGCGGTAGAGATACTCTGAATGATCGGCTATGAAAAGCCAACTGAATTTACTCCTGACGGTGCTGACCTTTTGCACCCTCTAAACCACAGTGATTATTATTATCTGACCCTGCTGTCATCTATGAACATTTGAACATCTTGGCCATGTTCTTTTTTATAATCTCCACCCGGCACAGCCAGAAGAGGACTGGCCACCCCTCTTAGCCTGGTTCCTCTCTAAGTTTCTTCTAGGTTCCGGCCTTTCTAGGGAGTTTTTCCTAGTCACCGTGCTTCCTACACCTGCATTGCTTGCTGTTTGTGGTTTTAGGCTGGGTTTTCTGTACAGCACTTTGAGATATCAGTTTGATGTAAGAAGGGCTTTATAAATACATTTGATTGATGAGATATAGGTAGGGAGGTATACAGTAGATATGGGTAAATATGGGTAGGTATGGTTTATGTACAGTTATATAGTTAGGGAGGGTTAAGGGTTAAGTACAGTAGATATAGGTAGATATAGGTAGGGTTAGGGGTTAGGTACAGTAGATATAGGTAGATATGGGTAGGGTTAAGGGTTAGGTACAGTAGATATAGTTAGATATGGGTAGGGTTATAGGTAGATATGGTAGGGTTAAGGGTTAGGTACAGTAGATATAGGTAGATATGTGTAGGGTTAAGGGTTAGGTACAGTAGATATAGTTAGATATAGGGAGGGTTAAGGGTTAGGGTACAGTAGATATAGGTAGATATGGGTAGATATGGGTAGGGTTAGGGGTAGGTACAGTAGATATAGGTAGATATGTGTAGGGTTAAGGGTTAGGTCAGTAGATATAGTTAGATATAGGGAGGGTTAGGGTTAGGTACAGTAGATATAGGTAGATATGGGTAGATATGGGTAGGGTTAGGGGTTAGGTACAGTAGATATAGGTAGATATGGTAGGGTTAAGGGTTAGGTACAGTAGATATAGGTAGATATAGGTAGGGTTAGGGGTTAAGGGTTAGGTACAGTAGATATAGGTAGATATAAGGTAGATATGGGTAAATATGGGTAGGTATGGTTTATGTACAGTAGATATAGTTAGGGAGGGTTAAGGGTTAAGTACAGTAGATATAGGTAGATATAGGTAAGGGTTAAGGGGTTAGGTACAGTAGATATAGGTAGATTATGGGTAGGGTTAAGGGTTAGGTACAGTAATATAGTTAGATATGGGTAGGGTTATAGGTAGATTATGGGTAGGTTTTACGGGTTAGTACAGTAGATATAGGTAGATATGTGTATGGGTTAAAGGGTTAGGTACAGTAGATATAGTTAGATATAGGGAGGGGTTACAGGGTTAGGTAACAGTAGATATAGGTAGATATGGTAGATATGGGTAGGGTTTAGGGGTTAGGTACAGTAGATATAGGTAGATATGGGTAGGGTTAAGGGTTAGGTTAAGTAGAATATAGGTAGATAATAGGTAGGGTTAGGGGTTAAGGGTTAGGTACAGTATATTATAGGTTAGATATAGGTAGAATATGGGTAGGGTTAGGGTTTAGGTAAGTAGATATAGGTAGATATGGTAGGGTAGGGGTTAGGTACAGTAGATATAGGTAGATATGGGTAGGGTTAGGGTTAGGTACAGTAGATATAGGTAGATATGGGTAGGGTTAAGGTTAGGTACAGTAGATATAGTAGATATTGGGTAGGGTTAAGGTTAGTACAGTAGATATAGGTAGATATGTAGGGTTAGGGGTAGGTAACAGTAGAGTATAGGTAGATATGGGGTAGGGTTAGGGTTTAGGTACAGTAGATAATAAGTAGATATGGGTAGGTCTTAGATTAGTAGAAGTAGATATTAGGTAGATATGGGTAGGGTTAAGGGTTAGGTACGTAGTAAGATATAGCTAGATATTGGTAGGGTTAGGGGTTTAGGTACAGATAG
>NW_019942925.1:44535-57719 GCF_002910315.2 Salvelinus sp. IW2-2015 | reverse complement strand
AACAGCAAGGAGTCATCAGGCCAGGTAGTCCTGAAGCATGGTCCTAGGGCTCAGGTCCTCCGAGAGAGAGAGAGAGAGAGAGAGAGAGAGAGAGAGAGAGAGATAGAGAGAGAGAAAGAAAGATAGAGAGAGAGAGAAAAGAAGAGAGAGCATACTTAAATTCACACAGGACACCGGATAAGACAGGAGAAATACTCCAGATATGACAGACTGACCCTAGCCCCCGACACATAAACTATTGCAGCATGAATACTGGAGGCTGAGACAGGAGGGGCCGGGAGACACTGTGGCCCCGTCCGACGTTACTCCCGGACAGGGACAAACAGGGAAGATATAACCCCACCCACTTTGCCAAAGCACAGCCCTCACACCACTAGAGGGATATCTTCAAACCACCAACTTACTACCCTGAGACAAGGCCGAGTATAGCCCACAAAGATCTCCGCCACGGCACGAACCCGAGGGGGGCCGCCAATCCGGACAGGAAGATCACGTCAGTGACTCAATCCACTCAAGTGACGTACCCCTCCTAGGGACGGCATGGAAGAGCACCGGTAAGCCAGTGACTCAGCCCCTGTAATAGGGTTTGAGGCAGAGAATCCCAGTGGAGAGAGGTGAACCGGCCAGGCAGAGACAGCAAGGGCGGTTCATTGCTCCAGTGCCTTTCCGTTCACCTTCACACTCCTGGGCCAGACTACACTCAATCATAGGATCTACTGAAGAGATGAGTCTTCAATATAGACTTAAAGTTCGAGACCGAGTCTGCGTCTCTAGGATAGGCAGACCATTCCATAAAAATGTAGCTCTTTAGGAGAAAGCCCTGCCTCCAGCTGTTTGCTTAGAAATTATAGGGACAATTAGGAGGCCTGCGTCTTGTGACCGTAGCGTACGTGTAGGTATGTACGGCAGGACCAACTCGGAAAGATAGGTAGGAGCAAGCCCATGTAATGCTTTGTAGGTTAGCAGTAAACCTTGCAATCAGCCCTTGCCTTAACCTCTCTGGGATCGCGGGACGCTTGCGTCCCAACCGCCTGTTAAAATGTAGAGCGCCAGATTCAAAAAAAAATCTATAAAATCAAACTTTATTAAATTACACATATAAGATACCAAATTAAAGCTACACTCGTTGTGAATCCAGCCAACATGTCAGATTTCAAAAAGGCTTTTCGGCGAAAGCATAAGATGCTACTATCTGATGATAGTACAATGGCTACACTCTCTTTGTTGACAATTTCAACCATGCCGGCGCTACTCAAAACGCAGAAATAAAATATAAAACATGCATTACCTTTGACGAGATTCTTTTGTTGGCACTCCAATATGTCCCATAAACATCACAAATGGTCCTTTAGTTCGATTAATTCCGTCCATATATATCCAAATTGTCCATTTATTTGGCGCCGTTGTACCAGGAAAAACAGCGTTCAATTTGCGCAAAATCACAACAAAATATCTAAAAAATTTCCTCTAAACTTTGCCAAAACATTTCAAAGTACTTTTGTAATACAACTTAAGGTATTTTGAACGTTAATAATCGATCAAATTGAAGACGGGTCAATCTGTTTTCAATACAGGATATCAACAAACTCACGGTACTTTTCAAGTCTTGCTCAACTCTCAAACATAAACACAGATGTCACTCCACTTCCGGGTCATTATCTTTCTCAGTTTACTAATGAAAAACCTTAACCTTTTTCCATACAATGGCGACATCCAGTGGAAGCAGTAGAAACTGCGTGGATAGTGATTAGAATTCTGGTTTGCCCATGATAACCTATTGAACATACAGGAACTTAACAATAAAAAAGTTAGTCCTCAGGGTTTTGACTGCTATATAAGTTCTGTTATACTTACAGATATGATTCAAACAGTTTTAGAAACTTCAGAGTGTTTTCTATCCACATCTACTAATAATATGCATATCTTATATTCTGGGGATGAGTAGCACGAAGTTGAAATTGGGCACGCTATTTTTCCCTAAGTGAAAACTCTGCACCCTATCCTCAAGAAGTTTTAACAGGAAGCCAGTGTAGAGAGGCTAGCACTGGAGTAATATGATAAAAATGTTGGGTTCTTGTCAAGATTCTAGCAGCCGTGTTTAGCACTAATTGAAGTTTATTTAGTCCCTTATCCGGGTATCCGGAAAGTAGAGTTTTGCAGTAGTCTAACCTAGAAGTAACAAAAACATGGATACATTTTTCTGCATCATTTTTTGACGGAAAGTTTTAGATTTTTACAATGTTACATAGATGTAAAAAAGCTGTCCTTGAAACAGTCTTGATATGTTCGTCAAAAGAGAGATCAGGGTCCAGAGTAACGCTGAGGTCCTTCACAGTTTCATTTCAGAGTACTGTACAACCATCAAGATGAATTGTCAGATTCAACAGATCTCTTCATTTCTTGGGACCTAGAACTAGCATCTCTGTTCTGCCGCCATCTACTTCCTTATGTCTGAAACAGGCTTCCAGGGAGGGCAATTTTGGGGTTTCGAAATGTACAGCTGTGTGTGGTACGCTTAGCAGTGAAAGCTAACATTATGTTTCCAAATTACATCACCAAGAGGTAAAAGATATAGTGAAAACAATAGTGATACTAAAACGGAGCCTTGAGGAACACCAACATTTACAGTTGATTTGTCAGAGGACAAACCATCTACAGAGACAAACTGATATCTTTCCGACAGATAAGATCTAAACCAGGCCAGAACTTGTCCATGCAAAACAATTTGGGTTTCCAATAGCTCCAAAAGAATGTGGTGATCGATGGTATCAAAAGCAGCACAAAGGTCTAGGAGCACGAGGACAGATGTAGAGCCTTGGTCTGACCCCATTAAAAGATAATTTACCACCTTCACCAGTGCAGTCTCAGTGCTATGATAGGGTCTAAAACCAGACTGAAGCGTTTCGTATACATTGTTTGTCTTCAGGAAGGCAGTGAGTTTCTGCGTGACAACTTTTTCCAATTTTTTGAGAGGACTGGGAGATTCGATATAGGCCGATAGTTCTTTATATTTTCTGGGTCAAGGTTTGGCTTTTTCAAGAGAGGCTTTAATACTGCCACTTTTAGTGAGCTTGGTACACATCCGGTGGATAGGGAGCCATTTATTATGTTTAACATAGGAGGGCCAAGCACAGGAAGCAGCTCTTTCAGTAGTTTAGTTGGAATAGGATCTAGTATGCAGCTTGAAGGTTTAGAGGCCATGACTATTTTCATCAATGTGTCAATATAGTATTAAAACACTTGAGTGTCTCCCTTGATCCTAGGTCCTGGCAGAGTTGCGCAGACTCAGGACAACTGAGCTTTGGAGAAATACGCAGATTTAAAGAGAAGTCCGTAATTTGCTTTCTAATGATCATGATCTTTTAACTGATTTTTGTACTCTGACGTCCTTGGGTAGGTGGAGGGAGTCTGGAAGGGCATCTAGGAATCTTTGGGTTGTCTGAGAATTGATAGCACGGTTTGATGATCTTTGGTTGGGGTCTGAGCAGATTATTTGTTGCGATTGCAAATGTAATAAAATGGTGGTCTGACAGTCCAGGATTATGAGGAAAAACATTAAGATCTACAACATTTATTCCATGGGACAAAACTAGGTCCAGAGTATGACTGTGGCAGTGAGTAGGTTCCGAGACATGTTGGACAAAACCCACTGAGTCGATGATGGCTCCGAAAGCCTTTTGAAGTGGGTCTGTGGACTTTTGCATGTGAATATTAAAGTCACCAAAAATTGGGATATTATCTGCCATGACTACAAGATCCGATATGAATTCAGTGAGGAACGCTGTATAAGGCCCAGGAGTCCTGTAAACAGTAGCTATACAAAGTGATTGAGTAGGCTGCATACGTTTCATGACTAAAAGCTCAACAGATGAAAATGCATTTTTTTTTTTTTGTTAATTGAAATTTGCTATCGTACATGCTAGCAACACCTCCGCCTTTGCGGGATGCGCGAGGGATATGGTCACTAGTGTAACCAGGAGGTGAGGCCTCATTTAACACAGTAAATTCATCAGGCTTAAGGCATGTTTCAGTCAGGCCAATCACACCAAGATTATGATCAGTGATTCATTAATTGACTGTAACTGCCTTGGAAGTGAGGGATCTAACATTAAGTAGCCCTATTTTGAGATGTGAGATATCTTTCAATAATGACAGGAATGGAGGAGGTCTTTATTCCATTGAGATTGCTGAGCTGACTACACTGACTGTGTAGTGGCAGACTCCACTAAGCTAACAGGCTGGCTATCAGCCTGCGGCCTGGGTGCACCTATCTCATTGTGGAGCTAGACGAGTTAGAGCCCTGTCTATGTTCGTAGATAAGATGAGAGTGCCCTCCAGCTAGGATGGAGTCCGTCACTCCTCAGCAGGCCAGGCTTGGTACTGTTTGTGGGTGAGTCCCAAAAAGAGGGCCAATTATTTACAAATTCTATCTTTTGGGAGGGGCAGAAAACAGATTTCAACCAGCGATTTAGTTTTGTGACTTTGCTATAAGAGCTCATCACTCCCCTGACTGGGAGGGGCCAGAGACAATTACTCGATGCCGACAATCTTTCTAGCTGATTTACACGCTGAAGCTATGTTGCGCTTGGTGACCTCTGACTGTTCATCCAACATCGTTGGTGCCGACGTGGATAACAATATTCCTATACTCTCTACACTCGCCAGTTTTAGCCTTAGCCAGCGCCATCTTCAGATTAGCCTTAATGTCGGTAGCCCTGCCCCTGGTAAACAGTTTATAATCGCTGGATGATTGGTTTTAAGTCTAATACTGCGGGTAATGGAGTCGCCAATGACTAGGGTTTTCAATTCGTCAGAGCTAATGGTGGGAGGCTTCGGCGTCTCAGACCCCGTAACGGGAGGAGAGACCAGAGAAGGCTTTGCGTCTGATGCAAACCCGTTGCTTAATGGGTAGAACCTGGTTGAAAGTTTTTGTCGGCTGAATGAGCGACACCGGTTGATCATTCCTACAGCATTTCCTTCCAGAAGCCATGAAAAATAGTCCGGCTGCGGGGACCGTGCGAGGGGATTTATACTACTATCTGTACTCACTGGTGGCACAGACGCTGCTTCATCCTTTCCTACTTTTATGAAAAAGTAAAAACCGTAAAGTTGGCAGGTAGCAAAGTAAGATTAGCAAAAAACTGCACAGCAGCACGTAAACAAGTCTACAAGTTGTGGCCGGAAATGACGCAAAACCAGTACATTACGTGTTTGATGGCTCGTCGGAGGTCGGGATTTCTTATAATGTCCGGATTAGTGTCCCACTCCTTGAAAGATTCAGCTGTAGCCTCTAGCTCAGTGCGGATGTTGCCTGTAATCCATGGCTTCTTGTTGGGATATGTACGTACCGTCACTGTGGGGACGACGTCGTCGATTCCTTATTAATGAAGCCGGTAACTGATTTGGAAAACTCCTCAATGTCATTGGATGAATCCGGGAGGGAGGGATGGAGGGAGAGTTTTAGAGTTTTAAAGCTCGTTCAAGTCGCTAATTCCATTCTGGCCTTATGTCAACACATTTTACAGAAACAGCATCCTTGTCGAACTGTATTCAGCCAATAAAGTTTCCATACCACTTCCATGAGAAACACCGCAATTTTCCATTGATCACAGTGGTGGGGAACACTCACTTTTTTTGGTATTGTGTGTGATTCATCAACTGCAGTGAAATGGGCTGACATACTAACCTCCTCATGGCTGACATGCTACTCCTCATGGATGACATACTAACCTCCTCATGGATGACATACTAACCTCCTCATGGCTGACATGCTAACCTCCTCATGGCTGACACACTAACCTCCTCATGGCTGACATACTAACTCCTCATGGGCTGACATACTAACCTCCTCATGGCTGACATACTAACCTCCTCATGGCTGACATACTAACCTCCTCATGGGCTGACATGCTAACCTCCTCATGGGCTGACATACTAACCTCTCATGGCTGACATGCTAACCTCCTCATGGCTGACATACTAACCTCCTCATGGCTGACATGCTAACTCCTCATGGCTGACACACTAACCTCCTCATGGGCTGACATACTAACCTCCTCATGGCTGACATGCTAACCTCCTCATGGGCTGACATACTAACCTCCTCATGGCTGACTACTACCTCCTCATGGCTGACATGCTAACCTCCTCATGGCTGACACACTAACTCCTCATGGGCTGACATGCTAACCTCCTCATGGCTGACATACTAACCTCCTCATGGGCTGACATCTAACCTCCTCATGGGCTGACATGCTAACCTCCTCATGGCTGACATACTAACCTCCTCATGGCTGACATGCTAACCTCCTCATGGCTGACATACTAACCTCCTCATGGGCTGACATGCTAACCTCCTCATGGATGACATACTAACCTCCTTCATGGCTGACATACTAACCTCCTCGTGGCTGAATACTACCTCCTCATGGGCTGACATGCTAAACCTCCTCATGGGCTGACATGCTAACCTCCTCATGGGCTGACATGCTAACCTCCTCATGGGGACATGCTAACCTCCTCATAGGCTGACATGCTAACCTCCTCATGGCTGACATGCTAACCTCCTCATGGCTGACATACTAACCTCCTCATGGGCTGACATGCTAACCTCCTCATGGATGACATACTAAACCTCCTCATGGGCTGACATGCTAACCTCCTCATGGGCTGACATGCTAACCTCCTCATGGCTGACACTACTAACCTCCTCAGTGGTGACATACTAACTCCCTCATGGGCTGACATGCTAACCTCCTCATGGGCTGACATCTAACCTCCTCATGGGCTGACATGGCTAACCTCTCATGGGCTGACATACTAACCTCCTCATGGGCTGACATCTAACCTCCTCATGGCTGACATGCTAACCTCATCATGGCTGACATGCTAACCTCCTCATGGCTGACCATACATTAACCTCCTCATGGCTGACATGCTAACCTGCCTCATGGGTGACATGCTAACCTCCTCATGGCTGACATGCTAACCTCCTCATGGCTGATATACCCTCATGGCGACATGCTAACCTCCTCATGGCTGACATTCTAACCCCTCTGGGCTGACATCTAACCTCCTCATGGATGACATACTAACCTCCTCATGGCTGACATACTAACTCCTCGTGGCTGACATACTAACCTCCTCATGGGCTGACATGCTAAACCTCCTCATGTGCTGACATGCTAACCTCCTGCATGGCTACATGCTAACCTCCTCATGGCTGACATGCTAACCTGCCTCATGGGCTGACATACTAACCTCCTCATGGGCTGACATGCTAAACCTCCTCATGGGCTGACATTGCTAACCTCCTCATGGCTGACATGCTAACCTCCTCATGGCGTGACATACTAACCTCCTCATGGGCTGACATGCTAACCTCCTCATGGGCTGACATGCTAACCTCCTCATGGCTGACATGCTAAACCTCCTCATGGCGAACATACTATACCTCCTGCAAATGGCTGAACATGCTAAACCTCCTCATCGGAAATGACCATGACTAACCTTCCTCATGGGCTGACATACTAAGCCTCCTCATGGCTCACATTACTAACCTCCTCAATGCTGACAATGCTTAACATCCTCAGGCTGACATTACTAACCTCTGCAATGGCTGACACAACTTTAATCTCCTCATGGCTGACAATGCCTAACCTCCCCTCATGGCTGACCATTAACTTAACCTCCCTCATGGGGCTGACATACTAACCTCCTCATGGGCTGACATGCTAACCTCCTCATGGCTGACCATACTAACCTCCTCATGGCTTGACATGCTAACCTCCTCATGGCTGAACATACTAACCTTCCTCATGGGCTTGAACATGCTAACCTCTCATGGATGACCCATACCTAAAACCTCCTCATGGGCTGACATGTTAACCTCCTCATGGGCCTGACATGCTAAACCTCCCTCATGGCTTGACATTACTAAACCTCCTCGGTGGCTGACCATACTAACCTCCTCATGGGCTGACATTGCATACTCTCCTCATGGCAGCTGACATTGCTAACCTCCGTCATGGGCTGACATGCTAACCTCCTCATGGGCTGACATATAACCTCCTCATGGGGCTGGACATGCTAACCTCCTCATGGGCTGACATCTAACCTCATCATGGCTGAACATTGCTAACCTCCCTCATGGCTGACTACTAACTCCTCATGCTGACATGCTAACCCTCCTCATGGGCTGACATGCTAACTTCCCTCATGGCTGACATGCTAACCTCCTCTCATGGCTACATACTAACCTCCTCATGGCTGACATGCTAACCTCTCATGGAATGACAATACTAACCTCTCATTGGGCTGACATACTACTCCTCATGGCCTCACATACTAACCTCCTCATGGGCTGACATGCTAACCCTCCTCATGGCTGACATTACTAACCTCCTCATGGCTGACACACTAATCGTCCTCATGGGCTGAAATGCTTAACCTCCTCATGGCTGACATACTAACCTCCTCATTGGGCCTACATACTAACCTCACTCATGGCTGAACATCTAAGCCTCCTCATTGGCTGACATACTAACCTCCTTCATGGCTGAATGCTAACCTCCTCAATGACTGACATACTAACCTCCTCATGGGCTGAACATGCTAACCTTCCTCATGGATGACATTATCTAACCTCCTCATGGGCTGACATGCTAACCTCCTCATGGCTGACATACTAACCTCCTCTGGCTGAACATACTAACCTCCTCATGGGACGACATTGCTAACCTCCTCATGGCTGACATGCTAACCTCCTCATGGGCGACATGCTAACCCTCCTCATGGGCTGACATGCTAACCTCCTCATGGGCTGACATGACTAACCTCCTCATGGCTGACATGCTAACCTCCTCATGGGCGACATGCTAACCTCATATGGCTGACATGCTAACCTCCTCATGGCTGACATACTAACCTCATCATGGGCTGCGACATTGCTAACCTCCTCATGGCTGACATGCTAACCTCCTCATGGCTGACATGCTAACCTCCTCATGGCTGACATACTAACCTCCTCATGGCTGACATGCTTAACCTCCTCATGGATGACATACTAACCTCCTCCATGGCTGACATTGCTAACCTCCTCATGGCTGACATACTAACCTCCTCATGGGCTGAACATGCTACCTCCTCATTGCTGACATGCAAATCTCCTCATGGCTGACATGACAACCTCTTCCTAGCTGATATGCTACTCCCTCATGGCTGACATTACTAACCTCCTCATGGCTGACATACTAACCTCCTCATGGCTGACATACTAAACCTCCTCATGGGCTTGACATGCTAACCTCCTCATGGCTGACATGCTACCTTCCTCATGGCTGACAATGCAACTCCTCATGGGCTGACATACTAACCTCTTCATAGGCTGATATCTACCTCCTCATGGCTGAACATACTAACCTCCTCATTGGCTGACATACTAAACCTC
This sequence comes from Salvelinus sp. IW2-2015, assembly GCF_002910315.2. Lineage (NCBI taxonomy): Eukaryota > Metazoa > Chordata > Actinopteri > Salmoniformes > Salmonidae > Salvelinus > Salvelinus sp. IW2-2015. The sequence continues at coordinate 48,271 of NW_019942925.1, read as the reverse complement.
CTCATGGCTGACATTACTAACCTCCTCATGCTGTACATACTAACCTCCTCATGCTGACATAACTAACCTCCTCTCATGGGCTGAACATGCTAACCTCCTCATGGCTGACCATGACTAACCTCCTCATGGCTGACATGCTAACCTCCTCATGGCTGACATACTAACCTCCTCATGGCTGACATGCTAACCTCCTCATGGCTGACATACTAACCTCCTCATGGGCTGACATACTAACCTCCTCATGCTGACATGCTACCTCCTCATGGGCTGACATACTAACCTCCTCATGGCTGACATTAAATCTACTAACCTTCCTCATGGCTGACATGCTAACCTCCTCAGGGCTATTGAATTACCCCCAAACTAACCTCCTCATGGCTGACATACTAACCTCCTCATGGCTGACATGCTAACCTCCTCATGGCTGACCATGCTAACCTCCTCATGGCTGGACATACTAACCTCCTCATGGCTGACATGCTAACCTCCTCATGGGCTGACATGCAACCTCCCATGGGCTGACATAATAACCTCCTCATGGCTGACAACTAACTCCTCATGACTGACATGCTAACTCTCATGGCTGGACATTTGCTAACCTCCTCATGTGCTGAACATGCTAAACCTCCTCATGGCTGACATACTAACCTCCTCATGAGCATGAACATGCTGCTAACCTCTAGGCTCCTCATTGGCTGACATGCTAACCTCCTCATGGCTGACATACTAACTCCTCATGGCTGACATACTAACCTCCTCATGGCTGACATAGCTAACCTCCCATGGCTGACATTACTAACCTCCTCAGCTGGGCTGACATTTTAACCTCCTCAATGGCTGACATGCTAACCTCCTCATGGCGACATTATAACCTCCTCATGGCCTGACATGCTTAACCTCCTCATGGGTGACATCTAACCTCCCTCATGGTGCTGACATAACCTCCTCCATGGGCTGACATGCCTAACCTCATCATGGCTGACATTCTAACCTCCTCATGGCTGACATACTAACCTTCCTCATGGGCTGACATGCTAACCTCCTCATGGGCTGACATGCTAACCTCCTCATGGCTGACATGCTAACCTCCTCATGGCTGGCATGCTAACCTCCCTCATGGATGACATACTAACCTCCTCATTGGGCTGACATACTAAACCTCCTCATGGCTCACATTACTAACCTCCTCATGGCTGAACATTGCTAACCTCCTCATGGCTGACATACTAACCTCTCATGCTGACACACTAATCTCCTCATGGGCTGACATGCTAACCTCCTCATGGCTGGACATACTAACCTCCTCATGGGCTGACATACTAACCTCTCATGGGCTGACATGCTTAACCTCCTCATGGGCTGACATACTCAACCTCCTCATGGCTGACATGCTAACTCCTCATGGCTGACATACTAACCTCCTCATTGGGGCTGACATGGCTAACCTCCTCATGGATGTCTAACATTACTAACCTCCTCCATGGCTGAACAAATGGCTAACCTCCTCATGGGCTGACATGCTAACCTCCCCTGGCTGACATCTAACCTCCTCTGGGCTGACATACTAACCTCCTCATGTGGGCTGAACATGCTAACCTCCTCATGGCTGACAATGCTAACCTCCTTCATGGCTGACATGCTAACCTCCTCATGGCTGACATGCTAACCTCCTCAGGGCTGACATGCTAACCTCTCATGGGCTGACATTATCCCGGCCTCCTCATGGCTGACATTACTAACCTCCTCATGGCTGACATTCTAACCTCCTCATGGCTGATATACTAACCTCCTCATGGCTGACATACTAAGCTCCTCATGGGCTACATGCTAACCTCCTCATGCGCTGGACATTGCTAACCTCGCTCATGGCTGACACACTAATCTCCTCATGGGCTGACATGCTAACCTCCTCATGGCTGACATACTAACCTCCTCATGTGGCTGACATACTAAACCTCCTCATGGGCTGACATTGCTAACCTCCTCATGGCTGACATTACTAACCTCCTCATGGCTGACATGCTAACCTCCTCATGGCTGACATTACTAACCTTTCCTCATGGGCTGACATGCTAACCTCCTCATGGATGACATACTAACCTCCTCATGGCTGGTAACATACTAAACCTCCTCGTGGCTGACATACTAACCTCCTCATGGGCTGACATGCTAACCTCCTCATGGGCTGAACATTGCTAACCTCCTCATGGGCTGACATGCTAACCTCCTCATGGGCTGCATACACTCCTGGCTAACCTCCTCATGGGCTGACATGCTAACCTCCTTCATGGCTGACATGCTAACCTCCTCATGGCTGACATACTAAACCTCCTCATGGGCTGACATGCTAACCTCCTCATGGCTGACATGCTAACCTCCTCATGGCTGACATGCTAACCCTCCTCATGTGCTGACATACTAACCTCCTCATGGCTGACATGCTAAACCTCTCATGGTGACATGCTAACCTCCTCATGGGCTGACATACTAACCTCCTCCATGGCTACATTACTAACCTCCTCATGGGCTGACATGCTAACCCTGCCTTCATTGGGCTGACATGCACTAACTCCTCATGCTGACATGCTAACCTCCTCATGGCTGACATACTAACCTCCTCATTGGGCTGACATGGCTAACTCCTCAGGCTAAGCACCTCCTCATGGGCTGACATTGCTCAACCTCCTCAATGGGCTGACATACTAACCTCCTCATGGCTGACATGCTAACCTCCTCATGGCTGACATTCTAAACCTCCTCATGGGCTTGACATGCTAACCTCCTCATGGATGACATACTAACCTCTCATGGCTATGCTAACCTCATATGCCTGCAGTTTTACATACTAACCTCCTATGGTGCTGACATTGCTAACCTCTTCATGGGCGACATGCTAACCCTCCTCATGGGCTGACATTGCTAAACCTCCTCATGGGCTGACATGCTAACCTCGCCTCATGGGCTGACATCTAACCTCCTCATGGGCTGACATTTATCTAACCTCCTCATGGGCTGACATGCTAACCTCCTTCATGGCTGACATGCTAACCTCTCATGGCTGATAACCCTCATGACTGACATACTAAACCTCTCATGGGCTGACATGCTAACCTCTCATGGGCTGGACATGCTAACCTTCCTCGATGGCTGACTGCTAACCTCCTCATGGGCTGACATACTAACTTCCTCATGGTGGCATGCAACGTCTCATGGGATACTAACCTCCTCATTGGGTGACATACTAAGCTCCTCATGGCTGAACACATTACTAACCTCTCATGGTCATGCTACCTCTGCTGACATACTAACCTTCTTCATGAGGCTGACAGCTACTATTCCTCATGGGCTGACATGCCAATCTCCTCATGGGCTGACAATTACTTAACCTCCTCATAGGGTCTGAGTACTCCATGAGGGGAACATAACTAAACCTCCTCATGGGCTGACATTCTAACCTCCTCATGGCTGACATACTAACCTCCTCATGGGCTGACATGCAACCTTCCTCATGGCTTGAACTATTCATGTGCTGCATGCTACCTCCTCATGGCTGACCATCACTACTCCTCATGGGCTGACATAGCTAACCTCTTCATATGGGCTGTATGCTAACCTCCTCATGGCTGACATTACTAACCTCCTCGTGGCTGACATACTAACCTCCTCATTGGGCTGACCATAGCATAACCTCCTCAGGGCTGACATAGCTAACCTCCTGGCCACTCATCTCTCTCTT
>NW_019942925.1:37788-44510 GCF_002910315.2 Salvelinus sp. IW2-2015 | reverse complement strand
TTTAAATTAGTCCCTTATCCGGGTATCCGGAAAGTAGAGTTTTGCAGTAGTCTAACACTAGAAAGTAACAAAAACATGGATACATTTTTCTGCATCATTTTTTGACGGAAAGTTTTAGATTTTTACAATGTTACATAGATGTAAAAAAGCTGTCCTTGAAACAGTCTTGATATGTTCGTCAAAAGAGAGATCAGGGTCCAGAGTAACGCTTGAGGTCCTTCACAGTTTCATTTCAGAGTACTGTACAAACCATCAAGATGAATTGTCAGATTTCAACAGATCTCTTCATTTCTTGGGACCTAGAACTAGCATCTCTGTTCTGCCCCATCTACTTCCTTATGTCTGAAACAGGCTTCCAGGGAGGGCAATTTTGGGGTTTCGAAATGTACAGCTGTGTGTGGTACGCTTAGCAGTGAAAGCTAACATTATGTTTCCAAATTACATCACCAAGAGGTAAAAGATTAGTGAAAACAATAGTGATACTAAAACGGAGCCTTGAGAACACCAACATTTACAGTTGATTTGTCAGAGGACAAACCATCTACAGAGACAAACTGATATCTTTCCGACAGATAAGATCTAAACCAGGCCAGAACTTGTCCATGCAAAACAATTTGGGTTTCCAATAGCTCCAAAAGAATGTGGTGATCGATGGTATCAAAAGCAGCACAAAGGTCTAGGAGCACGAGGACAGATGTAGAGCCTTGGTCTGACCCATTAAAAGATAATTTACCACCTTCACCAGTGCAGTCTCAGTGCTATGATAGGGTCTAAAACCAGACTGAAGCGTTTCGTATACATTGTTTGTCTTCAGGAAGGCAGTGAGTTTCTGCGTGACAACTTTTTCAATTTTGAGAGGACTGGGAGATTCGATATAGGCCGATAGTTCTTTATATTTTCTGGGTCAAGGTTTGCTTTTTCAAGAGAGGCTTTAATACTGCCACTTTTAGTGAGCTTGGTACACATCCGGTGGATAGGGAGCCATTTATTATGTTTAACATAGGAGGGCCAAGCACAGGAAGCAGCTCTTTCAGAGTTTAGTTGGAATAGGATCTAGTATGCAGCTTGAAGGTTTAGAGGCCATGACTATTTTCATCAATGTGTCAATATAGTATTAAAACACTTGAGTGTCTCCCTTGATCCTAGGTCCTGGCAGAGTTGCGCAGACTCAGGACAACTGAGCTTTGGAGAAATACGCAGATTTAAAGAGAAGTCCGTAATTTGCTTTCTAATGATCATGATCTTTTAACTGATTTTTGTACTCTGACGTCCTTGGGTAGGTGGAGGGAGTCTGGAAGGGCATCTAGGAATCTTTGGGTTGTCTGAGAATTGATAGCACGGTTTGATGATCTTTGTTGGGGTCTGAGCAGATTATTTGTTGCGATTGCAAATGTAATAAAATGGTGGTCTGACCAGTCCAGGATGACAGTCCAGGATTATGAGGAAAAACATTAAGATCTACAACATTTATTCCATGGGACAAAACTAGGTCCAGAGTATGACTGTGGCAGTGAGTAGGTTCCGAGACATGTTGGACAAAACCCACTGAGTCGATGATGGCTCCGAAAGCCTTTTGAAGTGGGTCTGTGGACTTTTGCATGTGAATATTAAAGTCACCAAAAATTGGGATATTATCTGCCATGACTACAAGATCCGATATGAATTCAGTGAGGAACGCTGTATAAGGCCCAGGAGTCCTGTAAACAGTAGCTATACAAAGTGATTGAGTAGGCTGCATACGTTTCATGACTAAAAGCTCAACAGATGAAAATGCATTTTTTTTTTTTTGTTAATTGAAATTTGCTATCGTAAATGTTAGCAACACCTCCGCCTTTGCGGGATGCGCGAGGGATATGGTCACTAGTGTAACCAGGAGGTGAGGCCTCATTTAACACAGTAAATTCATCAGGCTTAAGSCATGTTTCAGTCAGGCCAATCACACCAAGATTATGATCAGTGATTCATTAATTGACTGTAACTGCCTTGGAAGTGAGGGATCTAACATTAAGTAGCCCTATTTTGAGATGTGAGATATCTTTCAATAATGACAGGAATGGAGGAGGTCTTTATTCCATTGAGATTGCTGAGCTGACTACACTGACTGTGCTAGTGGCAGACTCCACTAAGCTAACAGGCTGGCTATCAGCCTGCGGCCTGGGCTGCACCTATCTCATTGTGGAGCTAGACGAGTTAGAGCCCTGTCTATGTTCGTAGATAAGATGAGAGTGCCCCTCCAGCTAGGATGGAGTCCGTCACTCCTCAGCAGGCCAGGCTTGGTACTGTTTGTGGGTGAGTCCCAAAAAGAGGGCCAATTATTTACAAATTCTATCTTTTGGGAGGGGCAGAAAACAGATTTCAACCAGCGATTTAGTTTTGTGACTTTGCTATAGAGCTCATCACTCCCCCTGACTGGGAGGGGGCCAGAGACAATTACTCGATGCCGACACATCTTTCTAGCTGATTTACACGCTGAAGCTATGTTGCGCTTGGTGACCTCTGACTGTTTCATCCTAACATCGTTGGTGCCGACGTGGATAACAATATTCCTATACTCTCTACACTCGCCAGTTTTAGCCTTAGCCAGCGCCATCTTCAGATTAGCCTTAATGTCGGTAGCCCTGCCCCCTGGTAAACAGTTTATAATCGCTGGATGATTGGTTTTAAGTCTAATACTGCGGGTAATGGAGTCGCCAATGACTAGGGTTTTCAATTCGTCAGAGCTAATGGTGGGAGGCTTCGGCGTCTCAGACCCCGTAACGGGAGGAGAGACCAGAGAAGGCTTTGCGTCTGATGCCAAACCCGTTGCTTAATGGGTAGAACCTGGTTGAAAGTTTTTGTCGGCTGAATGAGCGACACCGGTTGATCATTCCTACAGCATTTCCTTCCAGAAGCCATGAGAAAATAGTCCGGCTGCGGGGACCGTGCGAGGGGATTTATACTACTATCTGTACTCACTGGTGGCACAGACGCTGCTTCATCCTTTCCTACTTTTATGAAAAAGTAAAAACCGTAAAGTTGGCAGGTAGCAAAGTAAGATTAGCAAAAAACTGCACAGCAGCACGTAAACAAGTCTACAAGTTGTGGCCGGAAATGACGCAAAACCAGTACATTACGTGTTTGATGGCTCGTCGGAGGTCGGGATTTCTTATAATGTCCGGATTAGTGTCCCACTCCTTGAAAGATTCAGCTGTAGCCTCTAGCTCAGTGCGGATGTTGCCTGTAATCCATGGCTTCTTGTTGGGATATGTACGTACCGTCACTGTGGGGACGACGTCGTCGATTCCCTTATTAATGAAGCCGGTAACTGATTTGGAAAACTCCTCAATGTCATTGGATGAATCCCGGGAGGGAGGGATGGAGGGAGAGTTTTAGAGTTTTAAAGCTCGTTCAAGTCGCTAATTCCATTCTGGCCTTATGTCAACACATTTTACAGAAACAGCATCCCTTGTCGAACTGTATTCCAGCCAATAAAAGTTTCCATACCACTTCCATGAGAAACACCGCAATTTTCCATTGATCACAGTGGTGGGGAACACTCACTTTTTTTGGTATTGTGTGTGATTCATCAACTGCAGTGAAATGGGCTGACATACTAACCTCCTCATGGCTGACATGCTAACCTCCTCATGGATGACATACTAACCTCCTCATGGATGACATACTAACCTCCTCATGGCTGACATGCTAACCTCCTCATGGCTGACACACTAACCTCCTCATGGCTGACATACTAACCTCCTCATGGGCTGACATCCATGAGGAGGTTAGTAATGTCACCAGAAGGAGGTTAGCATGTCAGCCCATGAGGAGGTTAGCATGTCAGCCCATGAGGAGGTTAGTATGTCAGCCAATGAGGAGGTTAAGCGATGTATTCAGCCATGAGGAGGTTAGTATGTCAGCCATGAGGAGTGTTAGCATGTCAGCCCATGAGGAGGTTAAGTATGTCAGCCATGAGGAGGTTAGTATGTAGCCATGAGGAGGTTAGCATGTCAGCCTGAGGGGTTAGTATGTCAGCCCATGAGGAGGTTAGCATGTCAGCCATGAGGAGGTTAGCATGTCAGCCCATGAGGAGGTTAGCATGTCAGCCCATGAGGAGGTTAGTATGTAATCCATGAGGAGGTTGCAATGTCAGCCATGAGGAGGTTAGCATGTCAGCCCATGAGGAGGTTAGTATGTCAGCCCATGAGGAGGTTAGCATGTCAGCCATGAGGAGGTTAGCATGTCAGCCCATGAGGAGGTTAGTATGTCAGCCATGAGGAGGTTAGCATGTCAGCCCATGAGGAGGTTTAGTATGTCAGCCCATGAGGAGGTTAGCATGTCAGCCCATGAGGAGGTTAGCATGTCAGCCCATGAGGAGGTTAGTATGTCATCCATGAGGAGGTTAGTGTGTCAGCCATGAGGAGGTTAGTATGTCAGCCATGAGGAGGTTAGCATGTCAGCCCATGAGGAGGTTAGCATGTCAGCCATGAGGAGGTTAGCATGTCAGCCCATGAGGAGGTTAGTATGTCATCCATGAGGAGGTTAGTGTGTCAGCCATGAGGAGGTTAGTATGTCAGCCCATGGGAGGTTAGATGTCAGCCCATGAGGAGGTTAGTATGTCAGCCATGAGGAGGTTAGTATGTCAGCCATGAGGAGGTTAGTATGTCAGCCATGAGGAGGTTAGCATGTCAGCCATTTTATTTTATTTTTATTATTTTTATTTTATTTTACCGTTATTTTACCAGGTAAGTTGACTGAGAACACGTTCTCATTTGCAGCAACGACCTGGGGAATAGTTACAGGGGAGAGGAGGGGATGAATGAGCCAATTATAAACTGGGGATTATTAGGTGACCATGATGACCAGACCATAGCATGCCATGAGGAGTTAGTATGTCAGCCATGAGGAGGTTAGCATGTCAGCCATGAGGAGGTTAGTATGTCAGCCATGAGGAGGTTAGTATGTCAGCCATGAGGAGGTTAGTATGTCAGCCCATGAGGAGGTTAGTATGTCAGCCATGAGGAGGTTAGCATGTCAGCCCTTGAGGAGGTTAGTATGTCAGCCATGAGGAGGTTAGCATGTCAGCCATGAGGAGGTTAGCATGTCAGCCCATGAGGAGGTTAGCATGTCAGCCCATGAGGAGGTTAGTATGTCATCCATGAGGAGGTTAGCATGTCAGCCATGAGGAGGTTAGCATGTCAGCCCATGAGGAGGTTAGTATGTCAGCCCATGAGGAGGTTAGCATGTCAGCCATGAGGGTTAGCATGTCAGCCCATGAGGAGGTTAGTATGTCAGCCATGAGGAGGTTAGCATGTCAGCCCATGAGGAGGTTAGTATGTCAGCCCATGAGGAGGTTAGCATGTCAGCCCATGAGGAGGTTAGCATGTCAGCCCATGAGGAGGTTAGTATGTCACCATGAGGAGGTTAGTGTGTCAGCCATGAGGAGGTTAGTATGTCAGCCCATGAGGAGGTTAGCATGTCAGCCCATGAGGAGGTTAGCATGTCAGCCCATGAGGAGGTTAGCATGTCAGCCCATGAGGAGGTTAGTATGTCATCCATGAGGAGGTTAGTGTGTCAGCCATGAGAGGTTAGTATGTCAGCCCATGAGGAGGTTAGAATGTCAGCCCATGAGGAGGTTAAGTATGTCAGCCATGAGGAGGTTAGTATGTCAGCCATGAGGAGGTTAGTATGTCAGCCATGAGGAGGTTAGCATGTCAGCCATTTTATTTTTTTTTATTATTTTTACTTATTTACGTTATTTTACCAGTAAGTTGACTGAGAACACGTTCTCATTTGCAGCAACGACCTGGGAATAGTTACAGGGGAGAGGAGGGGGATGAATGACCAATTATAAACTGGGGATTATTAGGTGACCATGAGACCAGACCATATAGCATGCCATGAGGAGGTTAGTATGTCAGCCATGAGGAGGTTAGCATGTCAGCCATGAGGAGGGTTAGTATGTCAGCCATGAGGAGGTTAGTATGTCAGCCATGAGGAGGTTAGTATGTCAGCCCATGAGGAGGTTAGTATGTCAGCCCATGAGGAGGTTAGCATGTAGCCCATGAGGAGTTAGCATGTCAGCCCTGAGGAGGTTAGTATGTCAGCCATGAGGAGGTTAGCATGTCAGCCCATGAGGAGGTTAGCATGTCAGCCCAGAGGAGTTAGCTGTCAGCCATGAGGAGGTTAGCGTGTCAGCCATGAGGAGGTTAGTATGTCAGCCCATGAGGAGGTTAGCATGTCAGCCCATGAGGAGGTTAGCATGTCAGCCCATGAGAGTTAGTATGTCACCATGAGGAGGTTAGTGTGTCAGCCATGAGGAGGTTAGTATGTCAGCCATGAGGAGGTTAGCATGTCAGCCCATGAGGAGGTTAGCATGTCAGCCCATGAGAGGTTAGATGTCACCATGAGGAGGTTAGCATGTCAGCCATGAGGAGGTTAGCATGTCAGCCCATGAGGAGGTTAGATGTCAGCCATGAGGAGGTTAGTATGTCAGATGAGGAGTTAGTGTGTCAGCCATGAGGAGGTTAGTATGTCAGCCATGAGGAGGTTAGCATGTCAGCCCATGAGGAGTTAGCATGTCAGCCCATGAGGAGGTTAGCATGTCAGCCATGAGGAGGTTAGATGTTCAGCCATGAGGAGGTTAGCATGTCAGCCATGAGGAGGTTAGATATGTCAGCCATGAGGAGGTTAGCATGTCAGCCATGAGGAGGTTACATGTCAGCAAATGAGGAGGTTAGCAT
>NW_019942925.1:28357-34627 GCF_002910315.2 Salvelinus sp. IW2-2015 | reverse complement strand
ATGAGCGGAGGTTAGCATGTCAGCCATGAGGAGGTTAGTATGTCAGCCATGAGGAGGTTAGCATGTCAGCCCATGAGGAGGTTAGTATGTCAGCCCATGAGGAGTTAGTATGTCAGCCATGAGGAGGTTAGCATGTCAGCCCATGAGGAGTTAGTGTGTCAGCCATGAGAGGTTAGTATGTCAGCCATGAGGAGGTTAGCATGTCAGCCATGAGGAGGTTAGTATGTAGCCATGAGAGTTAGTATGTCAGCCCATGAGGAGGTTAGTATGTCATCATAGAGGTTACATGCAGCATGAGGAGTTAGTATGTCAGCATGGAGGAGGTTAGCATGTCAGCCATGAGAGTTAGCATGTCAGCCCATGAGGAGGTTAGCATGTCAGCCATGAGGAGGTTAGTATGTCAGCCATGAGAGAGGTTAGCATGTCAGCCATGAGAGGTAGCATGTCAGCCCATGAGGAGGTTAGCATGTCAGCCATGAGGAGGTTAGTATGTCAGCCCATGAGGAGGTTAGCATGTCAGCCATGAGGAGGTTAGATGTCAGCCCATGAGGGGAGGTTAGATAGTCAGCCCATGAGGAGGTTAGCATGTCAGCCCATGAGGAGGTTAGTATGTCAGCCAGAGGAGGTTAGTATAATGTCAGCCATGAGGAGGTTAGTATGTCACCATGAGGAGGTTAGCATGTCAGCCATGAGGAGTTAGATGTCAGCCATGAGGAGGTTAGCATGTCAGCCATGAGGAGGTTAGTATGTCAGCATGAGGAGGTTAGCATGTCAGCCATGAGGAGGTAGGTTAGCATGTCAGCCCATGAGGAGGTTAGCATGTCAGCCCATGAGGAGGTTAGTATGTCAGCCATGAGGAGGTTAGCATGTCAGCCATGAGAGTTTAGCATGTCAGCCCATGAGGAGGTTAGCATGTCAGCCCATGAGGAGGTTAGTATGTCAGCATGAGGAGGTTAGCATGTCAGCCATGAGGGAGTTAGCATGTCAGCCATGAGAGGTTAGCATGTCAGCCCATGAGGAGGTTAGTATGTCAGCCACCTAGGAGGTTAGTATGTCAGCCATGGAGAGACGGTTAGCATGTCAGCCATGAGGAGGTTAGCATGTCAGCCATGAGGAGGTTAGTATGTCATCCATGAGGAGGGTAGCATGTCAGCCCATGAGGAGCAGTCAGTATGGTTCAGCCATGAGGAGGTTAGCATGTCAGCCATGAGGAGGTTACATGTCAGCCGCATGAGGAGGTTAGCATGTCAGCCATGAGGAGGTTAGCATGTCAGCCCATGAGGAGTTAGCATGTCAGCCATGAGGAGGGTAGCATGTCAGCCATGAGGAGGTTAGTATGTCAGCCAGAGGAGGTTAGTATGTCAGCATGAGGAGGTTAGTATGTCACCATGAGGAGAGTTAGCATGTCAGCCCATGAGGAGGTTAGATGTCAGCCTGAGGAGGTTAGCATGTCAGCCATGAGGAGGTTAGTATGTCAGCCATGAGGAGGTTAGCATGTCAGCCCATGAGGAGTAGTATGTCAGCCCATGAGGAGGTTAGTATGTCAGCCATGAGGAGTTAGCATGTCAGCCATGAGAGAGTTAGTGTGTCAGCCATGAGGAGGTTAGCATGTCAGCCATGAGGAGGTTAGTATGTCAGCCATGAGGAGGTTAGTATGTCAGCCATAGGAGTTAGCATGTCAGCCATGAGGAGGTTAGTATGTCAGCCCATGAGGAGGTTAGTGTGTCAGCCATGAGGAGGTTAGCATGTCAGCCATGAGGAGGTTAGTATGTCAGCCATGAGGAGGTTAGCATGTCACCATGAGGAGGTTAGTATGTCAGCCCATGAGGAGGTTAGCATGTCACGCCCATGAGGAGGTTAGTATGTCAGCCATGAGGAGGTTAGTATGTCAGCCATGAGGAGGTTTAGTGGCTGACATACTAACCTCCTCATGGGCTGACATGCTAACCTCCTCATGGGCTGACATACTAATCTCCTCATGGCTGACATGCTAACCTCCTCATGGGCTGACATGCTAACCTCCTCATGGGCTGACATGCTAACCTGAAACTGCATTTTTCAACATGTCTGATTAATCAGGAGACAAGAAAACAACAAATACTTTAAAAAAATATATATTACAGTATAATCCATTTTTAATGGGTGGGCAAGTGTTTAGTCCGGCCTGGCCTTGCCATAGCTTTGCCTCTGGAAGATTGTGTACCTAGTAAGTAGTCTTATTGCTATGTAGCATGTTATAAACATATGTCATAGGACTAATGGTTTAATCAGTATAGAAAAGACACAACATGTTGCATTTATTCTATATTTCTTAGTTGGGTGTAGCCCATAAAACCTTCTAGCGTGGGGTGTATGCTTCTGAGTGAGTGTATTGGACAGACCAGTTGAATCATGTTTTGTAGAAGTGATGGTTGGAGGCGCCTTCCAGCTCCTCCTCTTCTCTCTTCCTCATCCTCCCCAGCTCTGCTTAAAGACTCCAGAGGGCTGTCAGGCGACACTCGAAGCTGAAATCTGATCTTGGCGCATGTTTCCAACTGCCTGCAGCTCGCGGCTCCACATCACGGAGAGAGGATATCGAAGCAGAGCTGCTTTTCTTTCACGCGCCAGTACGATCCCGTACACCGCGCCGCGCGGCGTGGGACTCGAGCTGAACTTCACCTTCAACCAACCAGCGCGAGTCAGCAGTTCCAGTCCTGATTCTCGAGGCAGCAGCAGCACGTCTACGGAGCGGAGCAGAACAAACTGATCCTTCTCTCCCGGTCCTTACCGAACTGTCTAAGGGCCAGAGAGAGAGAAAACAAAAACGAGAGAGAGAGGACATGATCACCTGGATGAGATAGCCATCAACTTTCTTTTTGGATGGATACAACAGCAGAACACGACGCAGTGAAAAGGGATTTAGACTATTCTGAATAGACCGTTTTGGAGGGATCTCTCTCTGCCTTGTGGAAGAGTCGCTCAGGCAGGTGACTTGTTAGGGATTTGATTTCACAACATTACAACAGCATACCCATGCCAACTCTTCTGGATGGATGTATCTATATATAGTGTTTTTGGTCGTTTTTGTGATAATTTACTCTTATAAAGGATCGCTGTCAAAACGGGATTACAAAAACATATTACAATCCTTGGGTAAGACGGATTTGCATGTAATTGTTTATTTATGTCATTAATGGTCATTGTTATTATATTGAGAGAGAAAGTTGGCTGATTATGAGCTGACAATGCGAGCATAGTATGCTACTTCCTTGAGTCATCCATTGTTAGACAAACAGACAGACAGACAGACAGGTTGACTATAAACCAGTTAGACTGTCCTTACAGTCGGCATCTTAATAACACCAGTTTAACTGGGTATGTGAGCAACATAAGGAGCAGGTCTCCCGATGAGCTCTCTACTTTCCTAGCTCGTCTGTTCCTGGTCCCCCTTGGCCCGTACCCCGGACATGTGTTGGAGAGAGCGGGGCTGCCTATCAGGATTACCCCGCTGTCTGGACACATATATAGCAGCGCCATGGGCACTGCGGTACATTGCGATACACTGTGCTGCTGTTATACTGAGTTAGAATCCTCAGAGCCCCATACTATTTTATACGTATTTTCGTGTTTGATGTTACAGAACTTGACAGGCTGTTACAGACACGGATTGGTATACTGCAAATGTGTTGTGCTCTCCAGGTTCACAATAACTGATATTTCAGATTCTAATTGGTTCATTATCATCATAAAAATATACATAATTTATTCTGCTACAGCCATGTCTTCAATGCTGCTTCACCAACCTTATTTTGCCATGCCATTGATGCCTTTAGCCGTGTTCATCTTCCGTGCTCACAGTTAAGGTTGATGTAGCCCGGGTGCACAGAGCACATCCTCCGCTATGTGTGAGACCCCTCTCCCCCAGTCAGTCAGTCTTAGAGCCATAGTGGACATTTGGGATATTTGATTTATTTTGACCAAATGTAATATCATTTTTTAAAGCCTTAGTTAGATATGCGTGCCTATCTTTTTGGTTAGGGAATATTGTCTCATTCACTACTGAGCCGATCACTAATTGATAATGAAATCACAGAAAGAACGTTGCCAAATCCTAAAGGCAATAAAGGCGTTGGAGTCATGGGGAAGGCCTTGTCAGGGACCTGTAAAAATAAGAAACTTATCTTTGATTTAAAAAATCTATAATAATGTTGCTTAACTAAAGCAATAACCAATAGTGTTTATTATTTCCAATCGGTGTAACTTTCAGCCCAAACTCGGGATAGTTGACAGACACTGACAGGCTTCTTCCTATTCCGAGCAGATGTTTGGACGAGGTCAGGAGACTTGATTATCTAATGCTTTTCAATTATTACATTTCCATGAAATAGAAACTCCTTCCATATTTTATCAATAAGATATAACCAGCACCATCTCAATGACCTTTCTGCATTCACTCTGCTATTTTTCAGGTTAGGTCAGGTCAGGTTAGGCCAGGTTAGGTTAGTTCAGGTTAGGTCAGCTTAGGCCAGGTTAGGTTAGGTTAGGTCAGGTTAGGCCAGGTTAGGTCAGGTTAGGTTAGTTCAGGTTAGGCCAGGTTAGGTTAGTTCAGGTTAGTTCAGGTTAGGCCATGTTAGGCCAGGTCAGGTTAGGTTAAAAAAAAGAAGGAGAGATTGGCTAAACCTGACCGAACCTAACCTGACCTGGCCGAACCTGACCTGGCCGAACCTGACCTGACCTGAACTAACCTAACCTGACCTGGCCTAACCTGACCTAACCTGGCCTAACCTGACCTGACCTAACCTGACCTAACCTGGCCTAACCTTGCCTGACCTATCCTGACCTAACCTAACCTAACCTGGCCTGCCTAACCTGACCTAAACCTGGCCTAACCTGACCTAACATGGCCCTAACCTGGCCCTGACCTAACCTGACCTGCCCTAACCTGGCCTAACCTAACCTAACCCTGGCCTAACCTTGCCTGACCTAACCTGACCTAACCTGACCTGGCCTAACCTGACCTAACCTGGCCTAACCTGACCTGACCGAACCTGACCTAACCTGGTCTAACCTAACCTAACCTGGTCTAACCCTAACATGGCCTAACCTAACCTGGCCTAACCTGACCTAACCTGAACTAACCTGACCTGACTTACCCTAACCTGACCTAACCTGACCTGGCCTAACCTGACCTAACCTGACCTGGCCTAACCTGGCCTAACCTAACCTGACCTGGCCGAACCTGACTTAACCTAACCTGACCTGGCCTAACATGGCCTAACCTGAACTAACCTGAACTAACCTAACCTGGCCTAACCTGAACTAACCTAACCTGACCTAACCTGACCTGGCCTAACCTGGCCTAACCTGGCCTAACCTAACCTGACCTGGCCGAACCTGACTTAACCTAACCTGACCTGGCCTAACATGGCCTAACCTGAACTAACCTGAACTAACCTAACCTGGCCTAACCTGAACTAACCTAACCTGACTAACCTGGCCTAACCTGACCTAACCTGACCTGGCCTAACCTGGCCTAACCTGGCCTAACCTGGCCTAACCTGGCCTAACCTAACCTGACTGGCGAACCTGACTTAACCTAACCTACCTGGCCTAACATGGCCTAACCTGAACTAACCTGAACTAACCTAACCTGGCCTAACCTGAACTAACCTAACCTGACCTAACCTAACCTGACCTGGCCTAACCTGACCTAACCTGGCCTAACCTGACCTAACCTGACCTAACCTGGCCTAACCTGACCTAACCTGGCCCTAACCTGGCCCTAACTGACCTGCCCTAACCTGGCCTAACCTGACCTGACCTAACCTGACCTAACCTGGCCTAACCTTGCCTGACCTAACCTGACCTAACCTAACCTAACCTGACCTGGCCTGGCCTAACCTGACCTAACCTGGCCTAACCTGACCTAACATGGCCCTAACCTGGCCCTGACCTAACCTGACCTGCCCTAACCTGGCCTAACCTAACTAACCTGGCCTAACCTTGCCTGACCTAACCTGACCTAACCTGACCTGGCCTAAACCTGACCTAACCTGGCCTAACCTGACTGACCGAACCTGACCTAACCTGGTCTAACCTAACCTAACCTGGCCTAACCTGACCTAACCTGTCTAACCTAACCTGCTAACCTAACCTGGCCTAACCTGACCTAACCTGAACTAACCTGACCTGACTTACCCTAACCTGACCTAACCTGACCTGGCCTAACCTGACCTAACCTGACCTGGCTAACCTGGCCTAACCTAACCTGACCTGGCGAACCTGACTTAA
>NW_019942925.1:17897-24843 GCF_002910315.2 Salvelinus sp. IW2-2015 | reverse complement strand
ACCTGACCTGGCCTACCTGACCTAACCTGGCCTAACCTGACCTGACCGAACCTGACCTAACCTGGTCTAACCTAAACCTAACCCTGCCTAACCTGACCTAACCTGGTCTAACCTAACAGCCTAACCTAACCTGGCCTAACCTGACCTAACCTAACTAACCTGACCTGACTTACCCTAACCTGACCTAACCTGACCTGGCCTAACCTGACCTAACCTGACCTGGCCTACCTGCGCGCCTAACCTAACCTGACCTGCCGAACCTGACTTAACCTAACCTGACCTGCCTAACATGGTCTAACCGAAACTAACCTGAACTAACCTAACCTGGCCTAACCTGAACTAACCTAACCTGACCTAACCTGCCTAACCTGGCCTAACCTAACCTGACCTGCCGAACCTGACTTAACCTAACCTGACCTGCCTAACCTGAACTAACCTGAACTAACCTAACCTGGCCTAACCTGAACTAACCTAACGACCTAACCTGGCCTAACCTGACCTGGCCTAACCTGGCCGAACCTAACCTGACCTGGCGAACCACTTAACCTAACCTGACCTGCCTAACATGCCTAACCTGAACTAACCTGAACTAACCTAACCTGCCTAACCTGAACTAACCTAACATGACCTAACCTGGCCTAACCTGACCGAACCTAACCTGACCTGGCCAACCTGACCTGGCCGAACCTGACCTGACCTGAACTAACCTAACCTGACCTGGCCTAACCTGACCTAACCTGGCCAACCTGACCTGACCTAACCTGACCTAACCTGGCCTAACCTTGCCTGACCTTCCTGACCTAACCTAACCTAACCTGGCCTGCCTAACCTGACCTAACCTGGCCTAACCTGACCTAACATGGCCCTAACCTGGCCCTGACCTAACCTGACCTGCCCTAACCTGGCCTAACCTAACCTAACCTGGCCTAACCTTGCCTGACCTAACCTGACCTAAACCTGACCTGGCCTTAACCTGACCTAACCTGGCCTAACCTGACCTGACCGAACCTGACCTAACCTGGTCTAACCTAACCTAACCTGGTCTAACCTAACATGGCCTAACCTAACCTGGCCTAACCTGACCTAACCTGAACTAACCTGACCTGACTTACCCTAACCTGACCTAACCTGACCTGGCCTAACCTGACCTAACCTGACCTGCGCTAACCTGGCCTAACCTAACCTGACCTGCCGAACCTGACTTAACCTAACCTGACCTGGCCTAACATGGCCTAACCTGAACTAACCTGAACTAACCTAACCTGGCCTAACCTGAACTAACCTAACCTGACCTAACCTGACCTGGCCTAACCTGGCCTAACCTGGCCAACCTAACCTGACCTGGCCGAACCTGACTTAACCTAACCTGACCTGGCCTACATGGCCTAACCTGAACTAACCTGACTAACCTAACCTGGCCTAAACCTGAACTAACCTAACCTGACCTAACCTGGCCTAACCTGACCTAACCTGACCTGGCCTAACCTGCCTAACCTGGCCTAACCTGGCCTAACCTGGCCTAACCTAACCTGACCGGCCGAACCTGACTTAACCTAACCTGACCTGGCCTAACATGGCCTAACCTGAACTAACCTGAACTAAACTAACCTGGCCTAACCTGAACTAACCTAACCTGACCTAACCTAACCTGACCTGCCTAACCTGACCTAACCTGCCTAACCTGACCTAACCTGGACCTAACCTGGCCTAACCTGAGCCTAACCTGGCCCTAACCTGGCCCTAACCTGACCTGCCCAACCTGCCTAACCTGACCTGACCTAACCTGACCTAACCTGGCCTAACCTTGCCTGACCTAACCTGACCTAACCTAACCTAACCTGACCTGCCTGGCCTAACCTGACCTAACCTGGCCTAACCTGACCTAACATGGCCCTAACCTGGCCCTGACCTAACCTGACCTGCCCTAACCTGGCCTAAACCTAACCTAACCTGGCCTAACCTTGCCTGACCTAACCTGACCTAACCTGACCTGGCCTAACCTGACCTAACCTGGCCTAACCTGACCTGACCGAACCTGACCTAACCTGTCTAACCTAACCTAACCTGGCCTAACCTGACCTAACCTGTCTAACCTAACCTGGCCTAACTAACCTGGCCTAACCTGACCTAACCTGAACTAACCTGACCTGACTTACCCTAACCTGACCTAACCTGACCTGGCCTAACCTGACCTAACCTGACCTGGCCTAACCTGGCCTAACCTAACCTGACCTGCCGAACCTGACTTAACCTAACCTGACCTGGCCTAACATGGCCTAACCTGAACTAACCTGAACTAACCTAACCTGGCCTAACCTGAACTAACCTAACCTGACCTAACCTGGCCTAAACCTACCTAACCTAACCTAACCTGGCCTAAGCTGACCTAACCTGAACTAACCTAACCTGGCCTAACCTGACCTGACCTAACCTGAAAAATAGCAGAGTGAATGCAGAAAGGTCATTGAGATGGTGCTGGTTATAATCTTATTGATAAAATATGGAAGGAGTTCTATTTCATGGAAATGTAATAATTGAAAAGCATTAGATAATCAAGTCTCCTGACCCTGTCCAAACATCTGCTCGGAATAGGAAGAAGCCTGGCAGTGTCTGTCAACTATCCCGAGTTTGGGCTGAAAGTTACACCGATTGGAAAAATAAACACATTCAGGTCAGGTTAGGTCAGGTTAGGTCAGACAAGGTTAGGCCAGGTTAGGTTAGGTTAGGCCAGGTTAGGGCAGGTTAGGTCAGGGCCAGGTTAGGGCCATGTTAGGTCAGGTTAGGCCAGGTTAGGTCAGGTTAGGCCAGGCCAGGTCAGGTTAGGTTAGGTTAGGTCAGGTTAGGTCAGGCAAGGTTAGGCCAGGTTAGGTCAGGTTAGGTCAGGTCAGGTTAGGTTAGGCCAGGTTGGGTCAGGTTAGGTTAGGTTAGGTTAGGTTAGTTCAGGTCAGGTCAGGTTCAGCCAGGTTAGGGTTAGTTCAGGTTAGGTCAGGTTAAGTCAGGTTAGGCCAGGTCAGGTTCGGCCAGGTCAGGTTCGGCCAGGCTAGGTTAGTTCAGGTTAGGTCAGGTTAAGTCAGGTTAGGCCAGGTCAGGTTCGGCCAGGTCAGGTTCGGCCAGGTTAGGTTAGGTTAGGCCAGGTTGGGTCAGGTTAGTCCAGGTCAGGTTAGCTCAGGTTATGCCATGTTAGGTCAGGTTAGGTCAGGTCAGGTTAGGCCAGGTTAGGTCAGGTTAGGTCAGGTTAGGCCAGGGTAGGTCAGGTTAGGCCAGGTCAGGTTAGGTCAGGTTAGGCCATGTTAGGTTAGGCCTACAGATAAGACCTACTTTAAATATGTGCTATTTTTACGCTTTGTTGAGACAGGTTAGGAATCAGAGGGAGAGAAACCATGTGTCTCCAGAAGGGAGTCATATAAAATGTGAATAATGTGAAATAAAGGTGAAATAAAAGTTGATGTGCCTCTGACAACATAGAGCTAAGTGTATTTAGTCTGAGTGAACGTCAGTCAGGTAGAGAGTTAGGGTTCGTTAGACCACCACAGGCAGGTTCATTTTATCTCTCTGGGGAGGAATACCTCCTAACCTTAACTCTAACTCCAACTCTCATCTCCAGCCTGATGCTATAGCGGTGATTTTGTTCTGTTTGCTCTCTACTCTTTCTCTGCTCTCTTCGTCTCTCTCTCTCTTTGTCTCTCTTCGTCTCTCGCTCTCTCCCTCTCTCTCTCACTCGCTCTCTCTCTCCCTCTCTCTCTCTCTCTTCGTCTCTCGCTCTCTCCCTCTCTCTCTCTACTCTCTCTCTACTCTTTATCTGCTCTCTTCGTCTCTCTCTCTCTCTCTCTCGAGAAGGTGAGAGAGGAGAGAGAGAGAGAGAGAGACGAAGAGAGACGAGAGAGACGAAGAGAGACGAAGAGAGACGAAGAGAGCAGAGAAAGAGTAGAGAGAGAGAGAGAGAGAAGAGCAGAGAGAAAGAGTAGAGAGAGAGAGAGAGACGAGAGAGACGAAGAGAGACGAAGAGAGACGAAGAGAGAGAGACGAAGAGAGCAGAGAAAGAGTAGAGAGCAGAAAAGAGTAGAGAGAGCGAAAAAGAGTAGAGAGAGAGAGAGAGACGAGAGAGCAGATAGAGTAGAGGAGAGTAGAGGAGAGAGGGAAGAGAGCGGAGAGAAGAGAGAGAGAGAGAGGGAGAGAGAGAGCGAGTGAGAGAGAGAGGGAGAGAGCGAGAGACGAAGAGAGACAAGAGAGAGAGAGCGAAGAGAGCAGGAAGAGTAGAGAGCACAGAACAAAATCACGCTATAGCATCAGGCTGGAGATGAGAGTTGGAGTTAGAGTTAAGGTTAGGAGGTATTCCTCGAGAGAGAAAATGAACCTGTGTTGGTGGTCTAACGAACCCTAACTCTCTACCTGACTGACGTTCACTCAGACTATAAACTTAGCTCTATGTTGTCAGAGGCACATCAACTTTTATTTCACCTTTATTTCACATTATTCACATTTTATATGAATCCTTCTGGAGACACATGGTTTCTCTCCTCTGATTCCTAACCTGTCTCTAACAAGCGTAAAATAGCACATATTTAAGTAGGTTCTTATCTGTAGGCCTAACCTAACATGGCTAACCTGACTAACCTGAACTGGCTAAAACTGACCTACCTGGTAACCTGACCTAACCTGACCTAACTGGCATAACTGACCTGGCTAACCTGACCTAAATGGATACTGAGCTAACCTGCCTGGACTCTAGACCAACCTGGCTAACCTTACTAACTGGCCGAACCTGACCTGGCGAACTGCTGGCTAACCTGCTAACCTGACTAACTGAACTACCTAGCTGGCGAACTGCTGGCCGAACTGAACTGACTTAACTGACCGTAACCTGACTAACAACTGGTGAACCTGACTGACTGAACTACCTAACAACTAACTAAGACCCACCTGGCCTAATAACTGACTGACTAAGCTACCTACTGGCCTAACTTGCCTGGACTAACCTGATGCGCTAACCTTAACACTAAACCTGACCTGGCCTGCCTAATTGACTAACTGGCCTAACTGATAACATGCTAACCTGCCTGACCTATGCCTAACATGGCCTAACCTAACTACCTGGCCTAACCTTGTCTGATAACTGACTAAACCTGACCTGGCCTACCTGACCTACCTGGCCTAACCTGACTGACCGAGCTGATAACCTGTCTAACTAACTACTGGCTACTGATACTGGTAACCTACATGGCTAACTAACCTGGCCTAACATGACCTAACTAACTAACTGACTGCTTACCCTAACTGATAACCTGACTGGCTACTGCTAACTGACTGGAACTGCTACACACCTGATGCCTAACCTGTAACTGAAGGCTAAATGATCTCTGACTACCTAACTGAACCTAACCTGCTAGACTAACTCTACCTGACCTGACCATGGCCTACCTGGCTAACTAACTGACCTGGCCGACCTGACTTAACCTATGACTGTACTGCGCACTGAACTATGAACCTCCCTGATACTAGACTAACGTACGCGCCTAACCTAAGAACTACCTGCCGAACTATGAACCTAACTGATGCCTAACCTGAACAACGAACTAGCTAACCGTGGCCACTGAACTACTACGAACCTGCACTGCGGCCGACCTCAAGCCTCGACTGGCTATTAACCTACATGACCTTGCTACTGGCTAACCTGACTAACCTTGAACTAACTTAACCTGGCTAACCTGAACTAACTACAATGCCTAACCTGGCCTACACTTTGACCGAACTAACCTGACTGCCAACCTGGACCTGTGGCCGAACCTGACTACTGAACTAACCATACCTGACCTGGCCTAACCTTTGACCTAAACCTGGCGCGAACCTGACCTGACCTACCTGACTAACCTTGGCCTAACCTTGCTGTGACCTTGCACTGAACTAACCTACACGCTAACTGGCTGGACTAAACTGACTAACCTGCCACCTGGACTAACATGGCCGCTAACTGGGCCCTGACTAACCTGACTGCCCTAACCTGGCCTAACTAACACTAACCTGGCCTAACCGTTGCCTGACTAACTGACCAAACCTGACCTGGCCTAATGCACTAACTGGCTAACCTGGACCTGACCGAACCTGACTATTAACTGTCTAACCTAACTAACTGCTGGTCTAACCTTTAACATGGCCTAACTAACTGGCTAACCTAACCTAACTGAAACTAACTTCCCTAACCTGACTTAACTGCTTAACGCTGACCTAACTGACCTGGCTAACGGACCTACCTGACTGCGCTTGCAACCAGACCTGCCGCTGATAACCTAACCTGATGGCTAACTGGCCTAACTGAACTAACCTGAATAACCTAACCTGGCCTAGTACCTGAACTAACCTAAAGCTGCCTAACCTGACTGGCCTAACCTGGCCTACCGGCTTAAACCTAAACTGACACTGGCCGAAACTGATTATACTACCTGACCTGGCTACATGGCCTAACTGAACTACCTGACTAACTAACTGGCTACCTGAACTAACAACCTTGACCTAACTGGCTAAACCTGACCGTAACCTGACTGGCCTAACTGGCCTAACCTGGCCTAACCTGGCCTAACTGGCCTTAACCTACCTGACGCTGGCCGAACCGACTTAACCTAACCTTGACCTGCGCTAACATGCCTAACTGAACTAACCTGAACTAACGTACCTGGCCTAACCTGACTAACCTAACTGACCTACCTAACCTGACCTTGCCTAACCTGACACTAACTCCAACCTGAACCCTAACCTGACTACTGCGCAACCTGACCTAACCTGGCCTAAACCTGAGCTAACCGTGCCCTAACTGGCCTTAACTGACCTGACTAAACTGAACTACTGGCTAATTGCTGACCGTAACTTGACTACACTAACTAACTGACGTGGCTGGCTAACCTGACGTTAACTGGGCCTAACCGACCTATAATGGCCTACGTGGCCCTGACTA
>NW_019942925.1:10138-17872 GCF_002910315.2 Salvelinus sp. IW2-2015 | reverse complement strand
CATTCTACCTGTACAGTCTATGCAGACAACTCTAACCTGTTAACGTCTATGAGACAACTCTACATGTTACAGTCTATGAGACAAACTCTACCTGTTACATCTATGACAACTCTACCTCTAACAGTCTGATGAGACAACTCACCGTTACAGTCTGATGATACAACTCTACCTGTAACAGTCTGTTGAGACAACTCTACCTGTTACAGTCTGATGAACAACTCTATCCTGTTACAGTCTGATGAGACCAACTTCTACCGTTAAGTCTGCTGAACAACTCTACCCTGTAACCAGTTTGAATGAGACAACTCTACCTGTACAGTCTGATGAGAAACTCTACCTGTAACAGTCTATTAGACAACTCTACCTCTAACAGTCTGAGAGAAACTCTACCGTAAGTCTGATTGAACAATCTACCTTAACAGTCTGATGAGACAACTCTACTCTAAAAGTCTGATAGCAACTCACCTTTACAGTCTGAGAGACACACTCTCTTTTACAGTCTATGAGACACTACCTGTTACAGTTGAGAGACACTCTACCTGTGATCAGTTATGATGACAACTCTACCTGTTACAAGTCTGATATGACACACTATACCTTTACAGTCTGATGAGACATACTACCTGTAACAGGCATGATGAGACAACTCTAACTCTAACAGTCTATGAGACACTCCTACCTCTAACGCCTGATGAGACAACTCTCCTTAACAGTCTGAGGACAACTTACATTTTACCAGTCTGATGAGACAAATCTACCTCCTAACAGTCTTGATGGACAACTCTACCTGCTAACAGTCTGATGGACAACTCTACCTGTTACAGTCTATAACCAACTCTACCTCTAAACAGCTGATGAGACACTCTACTTACAGCTGAGAGACAACCTCTACCTAGTTACGCTGATGAGACAACTCATACCTTGACATTGATGAGACAACATAACCTTACAGTCTGATGAGACAACTCTACCTTAACAGCTGACTAGACAACTCTACCTCTAACAGTCCTTGATGAGGACAACTCCACCTGTTACAGTTGATGAGGACAACTTCTACCTTGTAACAGTCTGATAGACAAACTCTTACCTGTTATCTCTGAGAGACAACTCACCTGTTACAGTCTGATGAGACAACTCTACCTCTAACAGTCTGATGAGACAACTCTACCTCTACAGCTGATGAGACAGACTTCTACTCTCCCCCCTAACAGTCTGAAGTGAGACAACTCTACCGGTAACCAGTTGATGAGGACAAACTTCTACTCTAACATGCTGATAAGACAACTTTACCTCATAACAGTCCTATGAGACAACTCTACCTGACCAGCTGTGAGACAACGTCTACCTTGGTTCAGTCTGATGACGTACAACGCATACCTCAAAGTCTCGATGACAAACTCACCTCTACAGTCTGCAGAGACAACTCTACCTTGTACGTCATGATGAGAACACAACTCGACCTGTTACAGTATGAGACAAACATCCTCCTAGTTACAGTCCTAGATGAGACAACTCTACCTTTACAGATTGATAGACAACTACTACCCTGTTTACAGTCTCGTGCAGACCCAACGTCATACCCCAGCTCACGAAGTCTCGCATGATACAACTCTACCTGTTACAGTCTGACTAGAGACAACTCTACCTTGTTACAGTCTATGAGACAACTGACCTGCTACAGTCTGATGAGACACCTCTACCTATACAGTCTGTAAGACAACTCTACCTGTGACAGTCTTATAGACAAAATCTCTACCTGTTACAGCTGATAGCACAACTCTACCTTTACAAGTTGATGAGACAAACTCTACCTGTACCAGTTGAAGACAACTTACCTTTACAGCTCTATAGGGACAAACTCTACTCTAACCAGTCAGATGAGACATACCTCTCACTGTATACAGCTGATGAGACAACCTACCTAGTAACAAGTCTATGAGACACTCTACCTGTACAGTCTTGTAAGCGACAACTTCTAACCTGTTCACCAGCTGAATAGACAACCTTCTACTGTTACTCCACGGGTTTTTTCTGGATGGAAATGGGAAAACCTACTTCCTCTAACAAACCCTGTTTAACCCCAGTACTGATCCAGAACACAACACACAACTCTACCTGAACAGCTTCTGACTGAGCACAACATACCACCTTCTACACGTCCTGACTGACAACAACTACAATCACCGCCTAACAGTCTGAGACTACCACTTACCTCTAACAAGCCATCTAGAACAGCAACATCTACCTGTTACAGTCTGATGAACAACATCTACCATTTAACAGTCTGATGAGAACTCTAACCTCTAACAGGTCTATGAACAACTCTACCAGATTACAGTCTCATGAGCACAACTCACTTTCTGTTTACAGTCATCAATTGATGAGCAACCTCTCCCTGAAACAGAGTCTGATCGACAACCTCTACTTGACATTCTGAAGAAGGACACTCCTACCTGTTACACGTCCTGAATTGCAAGACAACTCCTACCCCGTTACAACAGTTGATAGACAACCTTAACCCTGAACAAGCTCTAGATGAGGACAACTCCAACCTATAACACGTCTCGATTAGACACACTCTACCTCTAACCAGTACTGACTAAAACTCCTCACCTCTAACAAGTAACTGATGCAAGACAACTCTACCAATCCTTACAGTCTGTATGAGACAACCTACATCCCTCTAACAGTCTGAGAGACAGACTACCTGCTAACCTGATCTGAATGAGACAACTCTCCACCTTTACATCTGATGAGACAACTCTAACCTCTAACAGTTGAGAGGAACAAATCACCCTACAGCTGATCCGGACAACCCTCTACCTGTACGTCTACATGAGGAACCAACTCACCTTTACCAGATCTGATGAGACCACTCTACCTCTAACAGGTCTGATGAGACCAACTCTACCCTGCAACAGTCTATGAGACAACTCTACCCTCTAACAGTCTGCAGAGACCATACTCCACCTGTACAGCATCTGAATGAGAAAAAACATCTACCAGTAACGTCTGATGACAGACAACCACCCTGATACCAGCTCTGATACACATACGTCATACCTCGTTTAAGCTGATGACGCACACTCTACCCTCTAACCCAGCTGATGAGACAACCTCTACCTCTAACAGTCTGATAGAAACTCTACCTCTAACAGTCTGATGAGACCAACTCCTACCCGTCAACACAGTTGATAACAACCACCCATCTTAACTCTCACCAGTCTGATGAAGACAACTTACCTCTAAAAAGTCTTGATGAGACACTCTACCTTTTACAGTCTGATGAGCACAACTCTACCCTTTAACAGTGATGAAACACTCTACCCTCTAACAGTCTGATGAGGACAACCTCGACACCTCTCAACAGTCCTCGATGAGACAACTACTACCTGTACAGTCTGATGGAGACAACTCTACCTGTTACGTTGATGAGACAATCTCCTCCTGCTTACAGTCTGATGAACACCCTCATACCTCTTAACCAGTCTGATGAACGACAACTCTACCCTGTTACAGCTGACTGAGACCAACCTCTACCTGTAACAGTCTGATCGAGCACAACTCACCTGTTACAGTGATGAGGACAACTCTACCCTTTTACACGCTCTGATGACGACAAATCTCTACCTGTTACAGTCTAATAAGAGACAACTCATACCTGTCCAAACCAGCTCTGATGAGACCCAACTCTATTGTACAGCTATGAGAAACTACCTACCTGTTACAGTCTCAGAGCACAACTCTCCCCTGCTAACCGTCTGAAGACCAAAACTCTACCTACCACACCACGTAACTAATGAACACAACCGACAACAAGACCCAGACCAAAACGACTCACAACGCAACACAGATAACAGACATTCGACTAAAATCACGACAGCACACGAACACGTTACTGTATACCTCGTCCGCTGATCGAGTCCTGTACGACGTCTACCTGTATCTTATGCTATCTGAATGCATGTGTAAAAACAGATTATCGTAGTCATGTAACTCAGATCATCTGAACCTAGTCATACCACGCTTCATAGCTCATAATCGTGCCTGCATGGAACTGTAACACCACTCCAGAACTGCTTTTAACTCAAGATTTCTGATGGGGATTCTAACCCTCCACATCATGCAACTTCTTCTCAGTCTATCACGAGCATCAGCAGACTACGTCTGGTTTACTCACATGCGGTCTAGCATAACGACCGAGACACCCAGGCACCAGAAATTGTTACATGTCCCCATCCAGACCCTCTAAATTTACGAAATACACAGATTGTCTCTTATCTGACACAACTCACTCTCAACCACTCACTTATTAACCAGATCTGTGCCTGAGCAACCATACAACGAAACCAGTACTCAGAACTGAGCCCACCAACCTCCCATCTACACGCCGCATTCCCCTATGAACACCAAATCTGCTACCCTGGTATACCAGAGCTCTACTAGCATGAAACACCTCTACCTGTTCACGCTTTTGATGTGAGTCAAACTACTACCACTGTTAACACACAGCCCGAGGTGCGTGTGAATAGCAACACCAACTCACCCCTGCAAACGTTAGAGACAACCTTCACCTGTTACCGTCGATTGCAATGAGACAACTCTAACCTGTCTACAGCCTCCTCGATGAGACCACACACTTACCTCGCTTTACAGTCCTGATCTTAGATGAAACAAGATACCTTGCACATCAAAAAAAAAAAAAAAAGGACCCAGTTCCCCAAAAAAAAAGACAGACCAGAGCAGCAACCTGAGAGAGAATAGAGAGAGAAAGAGAAGCTCTCTTTGTCTCTGCTCTCTCTCTCTACTCTTTCTCTGCTCTCTTCGTCTCTGCTCTCTCTCTCTCTCTCTCGCTCTCTCGCTCTCAGTGCATGCTGGGAGTGTTTTGTAGTTGAGAGGCCGTGTGGAGGGCTCTGTTCTTACTTATTTTCTTGATTCTTTCCTTGGTCTTTTCTTACATTTTTAATTTTATATGGTGGAGGGTTAACACACTGTTAGTTTAGCAGTACCCACAGTTTGTTTTCAAAGTTAGGGAGGAAGAGGACAGAGTTTTAGTTTCCTGGGGCATGAATGGTGTGGTGTGTGCGATGGCTTCGCAGCCTAGCGCTGTGGAGACGCAGTCGTTTTACGGCATGGATTCAGGTATGTTCCTGGGAATGGAGTTAAGGTGGAGGAGGTTCTGCTCGCAGTCGGCAAACAGGTAGGAGCTGGATTTATAAATTCTGCATCCAGAATAAACAAAGCTGTGGTTGTGTTCATGAAAAAAGTTAATTTAGTGGGTAAGCTGATTGCTAGTGGAATATTTGTAAGGGATGTGCTGGTGCCGATTTCTCCTCTTTCAACTCCTTCAACTAGGGTGGTAGTTGTGACCCTGCCTCTGTTTATTACGGATGAGCAAATCCGGAAAGAGCTGAGTCGTTTTGGTAAGTTTGCTAGCGGTTTTCATGTACTGTCGACAGGTTTTCAGGCAGAGGCCGTTAACGTGTTGTTTCGTTCCAGAGGCAAGTGTTCATGTTTCTGAATTACAAAGAGCAACAGCTAAATGTGGATTTTAAAGTGAAGCACGCAAGGTTTGTCAGCACAGATAGTCTGCGGTGCTTTGAGTTTGGGGATTTGGGGCATAACAGCTTTATGTGCCCACATAGAGGCCGTAGACAAGGTGAGGGTATAAGCGAAAGTGGGGAGAAATCAAGGTCAACGTGCAGGGGGCCATGAGATGCAGGCAGCAGAGGCTGGGTCTAGTCAGGCTATAGATGGTGGTGTAGATGAGGCTGGGTCTAGTCAGGCTATAGATGGTGGTGTAGATGAGGCTGGGTCTAGTCAGGCTATAGATGGTGGTGTAGATGAGGCTGGGTCTAGTCATGTTATAGATGAGTTACTGGGAGTCTAGGTCAGGCTATATAGTGGGTGGTGTAGATGAGGCTGGCCTAGTCAGCTATAGATGGTGGTGTAGATGAGGCTTGGCTAGTCATGCTATAGTGGTGGTGGTAGTATTAGGCTTGGGTCTAGTCATTGTTATAGATGGTGGTGTAGATGAGGCTGGTCTAGGTCAGGCTAATGAGTGGTGGTGTAGAATAGAGGAGGGACCTGGTGGGTCTGCAGGCTTGCAAAGCGGGCTAATACGTCGGAGTGTCCGGTGGTACCGCGAAATGAGGGGTACACCTCATCTTGGAAAATCGTCCGTCAGGTCTATACGGATGGGTGAGGGGTGCTAGAGTTGAACGAGTTCCCTTGGGGTCATCTTGTTATGGCGGGACTCTGTAAAGTGGTAGGACACCTGAGTGAGCGGTTGGAGGTGGATCATCAGTGGCTTGATCGATTGTCTAGTGTATTCGGGTAGATTGCGTGTCGGGTAAATGCATGTAGCGCGGGTCGTGGATGGGTAAGTAACAGTGCCCCAACGCTCCAGCATGCACGTTGCTGCGGCGAGTGGGAACTGTGTGAGTGATGCATGGTTGGCGGCGCGAACAGGGTGGGGGGAGCGGTGTCGGGGTGGTTGGGGGGGAGGGGGTTTGCCAATGCCAAAAAATTGTAGGTACGTCCTTCCCGGCAGTAGCCGAAGCATTTATTAGAAAGGGATTCGCAGGTGAAGGCCTTTAGGCATGGCGTT
The DNA here is from genome assembly GCF_002910315.2 of Salvelinus sp. IW2-2015. Taxonomy (NCBI): domain Eukaryota; kingdom Metazoa; phylum Chordata; class Actinopteri; order Salmoniformes; family Salmonidae; genus Salvelinus; species Salvelinus sp. IW2-2015. The sequence continues at coordinate 11,262 of NW_019942925.1, read as the reverse complement.
TAGCGGTGTAGAATAGCTGTTTGCACCGTTGAAGGGGTTCGCTCTCTGTTCCTGTGCGTTCGACTTTGTGTTGCCTATGCTTATGATGGTCGGAGATTTGTGTGTCACTGGGCACCCCCGAAGTGTGGAGCTGCCCTCGGGGTTTCATTTCTGTGCCCCTGGGGTGGGGGGGCAGGTGCGGCGGGCAGTGGGGGCAGGAAATCCGGCTATCAATTGGGGTTGTTGGCCCCTGACCTCTAAACACACAGTTGTGTGCAACTCCTCTACAAATATGTGTCGCTATACAATGTGTGAAGATATGGAAGTTGGCTGCCGCAATGTAGCGCACCCGGAGCATGTTAGGCCATGTCACAGGTCCCGCCCGAGAGAAGGGCAAGACGTAAGAAGAGAAGTGGGTGAGAAAAAAAAAAAAAGAAAAAAAGAGAAAAGTAAAATATAAATTGATGTGTTCAGATTGTATTTGTGATGTTATGATATGATTCTCTCCGCGCTCTTGTGGAGTGTGGAAGTGAGAGCTTTGTTGAAGATTTGTGGTGATCCAGCCAGGGGGAAAGCGATGCACACAGATCTCTCACCGAAAAGCCTATAATTACACAGGCGCCATCTTTCAAATCGAAAGTTCTATTGTCGTCTGTCTCCTAGTAGTGGTTTTCTCTCGTCTTCGTCTTGATTGCTAATCACCATTGATTTGAGCTTCGTACTGTTTTGTTCCGTCTGTAGTATATCTACTCCCTTTGTTATATCCGTGGGTTGTCATCCTACAGCTGTTTGGGTCTCTCTGATTGGCTGCTCTGTTTGTCTTCTGGTAGTTCTGTGTAAAGTGTCTGAAAGGTAAGCTGTGTTGTGGCTATCGTTCTAGCTGAAGTGGTGTTTGCCTGTTGCTGCTCTGGTTTGTCCTTCGGTTTGTCTCTCTGGTGAGTTGTACTCTCCTCTGTTTTGTTGTCTCTCTCTGTTTGTCTCTCTTGTTGATGTGACTCTCGTCGTTTGTCTGTCTGTGTCTCTCTGTTTGTTCTTCTCCGTGTGTTGTGTGTCTCCTGTTGTGTCTGCCTCTTCTGATATGGCACTAGTTTACTCTGTATTTCGTTCCTGTTTAGTGTTGATGGTTCTATCTCTGTTGTGCTACA
>NW_019942925.1:0-10113 GCF_002910315.2 Salvelinus sp. IW2-2015 | reverse complement strand
TGGTGGTGTAAATGAGGCTGGGTCTAGTCAGGCTATAGATGGTGGTGTAGATGAGGCTGGTCTAGTCAGGCTATAGATGGTGGTGTAGATGAGACTATGTCTAGTATGCTATAGATGGTGGTGTAGATGAGACTATGTCTAGGCTGTTATGGATGGTGGTGTAGATGAGGCTGGGTCTAGTCTTGTTATGGATGGTGGTGTAGATGAGGCTGGGTCTAGTCAGGCCCTCTGCGGGAGTGGGAGAGTAGCAGCGCCGTAAAAGGGGGGGGGGGGCAATGCAAATAGTCAGGGTAGCGATTTGATTAGACATTCAGGAGCCTTATGGCTTGGGTTAGAGCTGTTTAGAAGCGTCTTGGGCCTAGACTTGGTGCTCCGGACCGCTTGCCGGGCAGTAGCAGAGAGAACAGTCTATGACTAGGGTGGCTGGAGTCTTTGACAATTTTTAGGGCCTTCCTCTGACAATGCCTGTATAGAGGTCCTGGATGGCAGGACGCTTGGCCCCGGTGATGTACGAGGCCGTACGCACTCCCTCTGTAGTGTCTTGCGGTCAGAGACCGAGCAGTTGCCATTCCAGACAGTGATGCAACCAGTCAGGATGCATCCCATCTCCCTCCTCCTCCTACCTATCTCCTGTCTCCTGTCTCCTGTCTCCTGTCTCCTGTCTCCTGTCTCCTGTCTCCCTCCCTCTGTCTCCTGTCTCCTGTCTCCCTCTGTCTCCTGTCTCCTGTCTCCTGTCTCCTGTCTCCCTTCCTCTGTTCTCCTGTCTCCCTTCCTCTGTCTCCTGTCTCCCTTCTCTGTCTCCCTCCCTCTGTCTCCTGTCTCCCTTCCTCTGTCTCCCGTCTCCCTCCCTCTGTCTCCTGTCGCCCTTCCTCTGTCTCCCGTCTCCCTCCCTCTGTCCTGTCTCCCTTCCTCTGTCTCCCGTCTCTCTCCCTTCTGTCTCTGTCTCCCTTCCTGTCTCTTGCCTCCCTCCCTCTGTCTCCTGTCTCTCTCCCTCTGTCTCCGTTCTCTCCCTCGTCTCCCGTCTCCCTTCCTGTCTCTTGCCTCCCTCCTCTGTCTCCTCCCTCTGTCTCCCGTCTCTCTCCCTCTTCCTCCGTCCCTTCCTGTCTCTTGCCTCCCTTCCCTCTGTCTCCTGTCTCCCTCCCTCTGTCTCCCTCCCTCTGTCTCCCCCTTGTCTCTGTCAATTAAATACAATTTCAATTGCAATTAAGAGGCTTTATTGGATGGGAAACATATGTTTAACTTTGCCAAAGCAAGTGAAATAGATAATAAACAAAAGTGAAATAAACAATACAGAATGTACAGTAGACATTACACTCACAAAAGTTCCAAAAGAATAAAGACATTTCAAAAGTAATATTATGTGCAAATAGTTAAAGTACAAAAGGGAAAATAAGTCAACATACATTTGGGTTGTTTACAATGGTGTTTGTTCTTCACTGGTTGCCCTTTTCTTGTGGCAACAGGTCACAAATCTGCTGTGGTGTCAAGACTTGGTCAGGGGCTGATGTGGGCTGTTCTGCTGGCTTCCGCTGTGGGGGTGGCCAGCTCTCTAGTGGGTTGTTCTCTGTCACAACCATCCCCCATCCTCTCCTCCAGCAGTCTGTCCTCGCTCTCCTCCAGCAGTCTGATCTCTCTCCATCCCCCTCACCCTCTCCTCCAGCAGTCTGATCCTCTCCTCCAGCAGTCTGATCCTCTCCTCCATCCCCCTCACCCTCTCCTCCAGCAGTCTGACATCCTCTCCTCCAGCAGTCTGATCCTCTCCTCCAGCAGGTCTGATCCTCTCCTCCATCCCCCTCACCTTCTCCTCCAGCAGTCTGATCCTCTCCTCCACCCCCTCACCTCTCCCTCCAGCAGTCTGATCCTCTCTCCTCCATCCCCTCACCTCTCCTCCAGCAGTCTGATCCTCTCCTCCATCCCCTCAACCCTCTCCTACCAGCGTCTGATCCTCTCCTCCAGCAGTCTGATCCTCTCCTCCATCCCCCTCACCCTCTCCTCCAGCAGTCTGATCCTCTCTTCCATCCCCCTCACCCTCTCCTCCAGCAGTCTGATCCTCTCCTCTAGTGCTCTGTTCTTCTCCTGCTCTTTCTCCTGTTGATGTTGTCTCACCACAATCCAGAGTGCAGATATGTCTCTCTCCACCTCCAGCTCTCCGGTTCTGGTTAAAGGGGTGTTGTTGAGCTGGACTATTGTCTGGGTTTGTGCTGACTGGAGTGTAATCAGCTGCTGTTCCAGCTTAATTTCAACGAGGGAGTAGTACTCTGTGCTGGGAGGTTGACTTTCCGCTTGGGGTTGCTCGTCTGTGGGGTTGTTTAATGAAGAGGTCTGGTCTGACACGATCGGGGTATCTTTCTCAAAAGAGCTTATCCCACTGAGCTATCTCTTTGATTATGTGGAAATCCAGCTGAAACTGTTTGCGATTGCCATATACCATTACTGTTCCAGACTTGTACAAGTTGATATTGGTTGACTCAGAGTCCTTGTTGTCTTGTAACCTGTTTCCACCCATCGCTAACCCTCTTAACAGAGGGGTAGTGTGTTAATATAACATTGTGTCATGCCAGGGGATAATCTGTGTGGAAGATGAAGTTGCTTATGTTCCCATTTTTATAGCAGTCAGCAAAAAGTGTCTCTTGATTTTCCATAAGGAGCTTATTTTTCTACTGTTTTTGTGCCTTGTAATGTTTTACATCAAGAGAGTACTGTATTGTAATGACATCTGAACAGCTGGAGGGGGCTTCAAAGGCCTCTGCATTCAGGTGGGGGAGGCTGTGAGACTCTCCTGTCATTGTTGGGCTCAAGGGCTTTGACACCTCTCACTTCACACCTCAGTGTTAATTGAAGTTACAGTCAGATCTGTTCTGTCCTAGCACGCTTGGTAGCCTTAACTTAACTTTGCGTTATGAAGTAAAATATATCATTGTAATGTATTTTTCTTTTGGGCTTTAAAAGTAGCTTCAGACTAAACATGACTCACTCAGTTCCAGGTTGGATGGTGTTTTCAGGTTACTGTTGTTTGTTTGTCAGAGCATTTGATGTATAGCTTGGAAATAAGAATCTTTGGTAGTAGGAATCCTTCCAGGTCATTTTGTCCAAAATCAGTGAAATATTGGGTGAAAAACCACAGTGTGTGTCACGCCCTGATCTTAGAGATCCTTTTTATGTCTCTATTTTGGTTGGTCAGGGCGTGAGTTGGGGTGGGCATTCCATGTTTTTGTTCTATGTTTCTATTTCTATGTGTTTGGCTGGGTGTGGTTCTCAATCAGAGGCAGCTGTCTATCGTTGTCTCTGATTGAGAACCATACTTAGGTAGCATTTTCCCACCTGTGTTTTGTGGGTAGTTGTTTTCTGTTTTTGTGTCTGCACCAGACAGAACTGTTTCGCTTTCGTTCTCCTGTTTGTTGTTTTTGTTCGATTTGGTTTTTTGGATTAAATCATGAACACTTTAAACGCTGCACCTTGGTCCACTCTTCCTTCAGCCAAAGGGAATCGTTACAGTGTGTTATCACAGCAGTAAGATTTGTGACCTGTTGCCACAAGAAAAGGGCAACCAGTGAAGAACAAACACCATTGTAAACAACCCAAATCTATGTTGACTTATTTTCCCTTTTGTACTTTAACTATTTGCACATAATATTACTTTTGAAATGTCTTTATTCTTTTGGAACTTTTGTGAGTGTAATATTTACTGTACATTTTGTATTGTTTATTTCACCTTCGTTTATTATCTATTTCACTTGCTCTGGCAAAGTAAACATGTGTTTCCCTTATTGAATTGACAGGAGACAGAGGGAGGGAGACGGGAGACAGGAGAGGGAGGGAGACGGGAGACAGACAGAGGGAGGGAGACGGGAGACAGAGGGAGGGAGACGGAAGACAGGAGAGGGAGGGAGACGGAAACATGAGAGGGACAACAGAGGAGGGAGACGGAGACATGAGAGAGGAGAGGAGACAGGCGAGGGAGGGAGATGGAGACAGGCGAGGGAGGGAGACGGGAGACGGAGAGGGAGGGAGACGGGAGACAGGAGAGGGAGGGAGACAGGAGCAGGAGGGAGACGGGAGACAGGAGAGGGAGGGAGACGGGAGACAGAGGGAGGGAGACAGAGATGGAGACAGGAGACGCAGGGAGGGAGACTGAAGACAGAGGGAGGGAGACAGGAGACAGAGGGAGGGAGACAGGAGACAGAGGGAGGGAGACAGGCGAGGAGGGAGACGGGAGACAGGAGAGGGAGGGAGACGGGAGACAGAAGAGGGAGGGAGACGGGAGACAGGAGAGGGAGGGAGACGGGAGACAGGAGAGGGAGGGAACAGAGAGGGAGGGAGGAGACGGGAGACAGAGGAGGAGGGAGACAGGAGACAGAGAGAGGGAGGGAGACAGATGGAGACACAGGGAGGGAGACTGAAGACAGGGAGGGAGACAGGAGACAGGGGAGGGAGACAGGAGACAGAGGGAGGGAGAGGAGACAGACGGAGGGAGACAGGAGACAGAGGAGGGGACAGGAGACAGAGAGGGAGACAGGAGAGGGAGGGAGACAGGAGAGGAGGGAGACGGGAGACAGGAGAGGGAGGAGACAGAGAGGGGAGGGAGGAGACGGGAGACAGAGGGAGGGAGACGGGGACAGAGAGAGGGAGGGAGACAGATGGAGACACAGGGAGGGAGACTGAAGACAGAGGGAGGGAGACAGGAGACAGAGGGGAGACAGGAGACAGAGGAGGGAGAGGAGACAGACGGAGGGAGACAGGAGACAGAGGGAGGGAGACAGGAGACAGAGGGAGGGAGACAGGAGAGGGAGAGACAGAGAGAGGGAGGGAGACAGGAGAGGAGGGAGACGGAGAGCAGAGAGGGAGGGAGACGAGAGACAGGAGACAGAGGGAGGGAGGGAGACAGAGGGAGGGAGACGGACGACTCAGGGAGGGAGACGGAAGACTGAGGGAGGGAGACGAAGACTGAGGGAGGGAGACAGGAGACAGAGGGAGGGAGACAGGAGACAGGAGAGGGAGACGGGAGACAGAGGGAGGGAGACGGGAGACAGGAGACACAGGGAGGAAGGAGACAGGATTTTTTATTTGATTGATTAGATTTATTAGGATCCCCATTAGCCGACACCAATGGAGAAGCTGGTTTACTCGGATCCCGTTAGCGTGCATGGACACGCTTGATGACGCAGATGAGAGGAGACTAGCTGGCTCTCCACTGCGAAGACACTCACTGTCCTCTTACTGGGTTCTCGTTAGCTGTGCCAATGGAGAAGCTAGTCTTACTGGGTCCTCGTTAGCTGACGCCAATGGAGACAGCTAGTCATACTGGGTTCCCCGTTAGCTGATGCCAATGGAGACAGCTAGTCTTACTGGGGTCCCGTTAGTGTGCCAATGGAGACAGCTAGTCTTACTGGTTCCTCGTTAGCTGACGCCAATGGAGACAGCTAGTCTTACTGGGTTCCTCGTTAGCTGACGCCAATGGAGACAGCTAGTCTTACTGGGTCCCCGTTAGCTGATGCCAATGGAGACAGCTAGTCTTACTGGGTTCCCGTTAGCTGACGCCAATGGAGACAGTTAGTCTTACTGGGTTCCCCGTTAGCTGATGCCAATGGAGACAGCTAGTCTTACTGGTTTCCTGTTAGCTGATGCCAATGGAGACAGCTAGTCTTACGGGTTCCCCGTTAGCTGACGCCAATGGAGACAGCTAGTCTTACTGGGTTCCCCGTTAGCTGTGCCAATGAGAGACAGCTAGTCTTACTGGGTCCCCGTTAGCTGATGCCAATGGAGACAGCTGTCTTACTGGGTCCCCGTTAGCTGATGCCAATGGAGACAGCTAGTCTTACTGGGTCCCCGTTAGCTGATGCCAATGGAGACAGCTGTCTTACTGGTTCTCGTTAGCTGATGCCAATGGAGACAGCTGTCTTACTGGGTTCCCGTTAGTGACGCCAATGGAGACAGCTAGTCTTACTGGGTTCCCGTTAGCTGATGCCAATGGAGACAGCTAGTCTTACTCGGATCCCCGTTAGCTGATGCCAATGGAGACAGCTAGTCTTACTGGGTTCCTCGTTAGCTGATGCCAATGAGACAGCTAGTCTTACTGTTCCTCGTTAGCTGACGCCAATGGAGAACAGCTAGTCTTACTGGGTTCCCCGTTAGCTGATGCCAATGGAGACAGCTAGTCTTACTGGGTTCCCCGTTAGCTGACGCCAATGGAGACAGCAGTCTTACTGGGTTCCCCGTTAGCTGATGCCAATGGAGACAGCTGGTCTTACTGGGTCCCGTTAGCTGACGCCAATGGAGACAGCTAGTCTACTGGGTTCCCCGTTAGCTGATGCCAATGAGACAGCTAGTCTTACTGGGGTTCCCCGTTAGCTGACGCCAATGGAGACAGCTAGTCTTACTGGGGTCCCCGTTAGCTGATGCCAATGGAGACAGCTAGTCTTACTGGGTTCCCGTTGCTGACTGCAATGGAGACAGCTGGTCTTACTGGGTCCCCTTAGCTGATGCCAATGGAGACAGCTAGTCTTACTGGGTTCCCCGTTAGCTGATGCCAATGGAGACAGCTAGTTTACTGGGTTCCTCCGTTAGCTGAGCCAATGGAGACAGCTAGTCTTACTGGGTTCCTCGTTAGCTGACGCCAATGGAGACAGCTAGTCTTACTGGGGTCCCGTTAGCTGACGCCAATGGAGACAGCTGGTCTTACTGGGTTCCCCGTTAGCTGACGCCAATGGTACAGCTAGTCTTACTGGGTCCTCGTTAGCTGACGCCAATGGAGACAGCTAGTCTTACTGGGTCCCCGTTAGCTGACGCCAATGGAGACAGCTAGTCTTACTCGGTTCCCCGTTAGCTGACGCCAATGGAGACAGCTAGTCTTACTGGGTTCCCGTTAGCTGATGCCAATAGAGACAGCTAGTCTTACTGGTTCCCGTTAGCTGACGCCAATGGAGACAGCTAGTCTTACTGGTTCCCCGTTAGCTGATGCCAATGGAGACAGCTAGTCTTACTGGGGTCCCCGTTAGCTGATCGCCAATAGAGACAGCTAGTCTTACTGGTTCCCCGTTAGCTGATGCCAATGGAGGACAGCTAGTCTTCTCGGTTCCCGTTAGCTGATGCCAATGGAGACAGCTGTCTTACTGGGTCTCCTCGTTAGCTGAGCCAATGGAGACAGCTAGTCTTACTGGGTTCCCGTTAGCTGAGCCAATGGAGACAGCTGTCTTACTGGTTCCCCGTTTGCTGATGCCAATGGAGACACGTAGTCTTACTGGGTTCCTCTAGCTGATGCCAATGGAGACAGCTGTCTTACTGGGGTCCCCGTTAGCTGCAGCAATGGAGACAGCTAGTCTTACTGGGTTCCCGTTAGCTGACGCCAATGGAGACAGCTAGTCTTACTGGGTTCCCCGTTAGCTGACGCCAATGAGAACGCTAGTCTTACTGGGTTCCTCGTTGCTGAACGCCAATGGAGACAGCTAGTCTTACTGGGGTCCCCGTTAGCTGCGCAATGGAGACAGCTAGTCTACTGGGTTCCCCGTTAGCTGAGCCAATGGAGACAAGCTAGTCTTACTGGGTTCCCCGTTAGCTGACGCAATGGAGACAGCTATCTTACTGGGTTCCCCTGTAGCTGATGCCAATGGAGACAGCTAGATCTTTACTGGGTTCCTCGTTAGCTGACGCCAATGGAGACAGCATGTCTTACTGGTCCCGTTAGCTGATGCCAATGGAGACAGCTAGTCTTACTGGGTTCCCCGTTAGCTGACGCCAATGGAGACAGCTAGTCTTACTGGGTTCCCCGTTAGCTGACACCAATGGAGACAGCTAGTCTTACTGGGTTCCCCGTTAGCTGATGCCAATGGAGACAGCTAGTCTTACTGGGTTCCCCGTTAGCTGACGCCAATGGAGACAGCTAGTCTTACTGGGTTCCTCGTTAGCTGATGCCAATGGAGACAGGGTCCTTTAGCTTAGTGTTGAGCTTGGAGTGCACAATAGTGTTGAACACTAAGCTGTAGTCAATGAACAGCATTCTCACGTAGGTGTTCCTTTTGTCCAGGTAGGAAATGGCAGTGTGGAGTGCATCAGAGATTGCGTCATCTGTAGATCTGTTGGGGCGGTATGCGAATTGGAGTGGGTCTAGGGCGTCTGGGATGATGGTGTTGATGTAAGCCATGACCAGCCTTTCAAAGCACTTCATGGCTACAGATGTGAGTGCTACGGGGCGATAGTCATTTAGACAGGTTACCTTGGCGTTTTTGGGCACAGGGACTATGGTGGACTCCTTGAAACATCTAGGTGTTACAGACTGGTTTACGGAGAGGTTGCAAATGTCAGTGAAGACACATACCAGTTGGTCAGCGCATGCTCAGAGTATACGTCCTGGTAAGCCATCTGGCCCTGCGGCCTTGTGAATGTTAACCTGTTTAAAGGTCTTACTCACACTGGCTACGGAAAGCGTGACCATACAGTCGTCCGGAACAGCTGGTGCTCTCACGCATCGTTCAGTGTTGCTTGCCTCAAAGCGAGCATAGAAGGTATTTAGCTCATCTGGTAGGCTTGCATCACTGTACAGCTCCCGGCTGGGTTTCCCTTTGTAATCCATGATAGATTGCAAGCCCTGCCACATCCGACAAGCAGCAGAACTGGTGTAGTAGGATTCGATCTTGTTCCGTTATTGACGCTTTGCCTGTTTGATGGTTCTTCGGAGGGCGTAGCTGGAATTCTTATCCGCGTCAGGATTAGTGTCCCGCTCCTTGAAAGAGGCAGCTCTAGCTTTTAGCTCAATGCGGATGTTGCCTCTAATCCATAGGTTCTGTTTGGGATATGTACGTACGGTCACTGATGCGCTTATTAATGAAGCCGGTGACTGATGTGGTAAACTCCTCATTGCCATCGGATGAGTCCTGGAACATATTTCAATCTGTGCTAGCCAGACAGTCCTGTAGCTTTGCATCCGCTTCATCGGACCACTTCCGTGTTGAGCAAGTCACTGGAAGATCCTGCTTGAATTTTTGCTTGTAAATACGAATTAGGAGGACAGCCTTCTGGTTAGATTTGCCATATGGAGGGCGAAGGAGAGCTTTGTATGCGTCGCTATGTGTGAAAAAAAGGTGATCGAAAAATGTTTTGCCTCTAGTTGCACAGGTGACATGGTGGTATAAATTAGGTAAAGCGGATTTCAGTTTTCCTTCATTAAAATCACCGGCCACTAGGAGGGCCACCTCTGGGTGAGCATTTTCTTGTTTGCTAATGGCCTTATAGAGCTTGCTTAGTGCGGTCTTAGTGCCAGCATCGGTTTGTGGTGGTAAATAGACTGCTACAAAAAATATAGGTGAAAACTCTCTTGGTAAATAGTGTGGTCTACAGTTTATCATGAGGTACTCTACCTCAGGCGAGCAGAGATCGCCCACAAGTTGTGTTTAAGAACGAGACACACCCCCTCCTCTGAGCTGTCCCGATGCAGCCGTTCTGTCCTGCTATGCATAGAACAATCTAGATTTATATTATTATGTCCTTGTTCATCCCTGACTCGGAGAAACAGGATATTACAGTTCTTCAGATCACGTTGATAGGATCTCGAACGGAGCTCATCCAGTTTATTCTCCAGTAATTGCACGTTCGCCAATAACCTGTTCAAACTCCAACTACAACAGTATTGATAGTATTGATTCTATTCACAGTATTGATAGGGTTGATATCATTGATAGTACTGATGTGGTTGATAGTATTAATAGTTTTGATTGTATTGTTTAATAGTATTGGCAGGGTTGATACTATTGATAGTATTGATATGGTTGGTAGTATTAATAGTATTGACATGGTTGATAGTATTGACAGGGTTGATAGTATTGACATGGTTGATAGTATTGACAGGGTTGATAGTATTGACAGTATTGATAGTATTGATATGGGTGATAGTATTGACAGGGTTGATAGTATTGACAGGGTTGATAGTATTGACAGTATTGATAGGGTTGATAGTATTGATAGGGGTGATAGTATTGACAGGGTTGATAGTATTGACAGTGTTGATAGTATTGATAGGGTTGATAGTATTGATAGGGGTGATAGTATTGACAGGGGTGATAGTATTGACAGGGTTGATAGTATTGATAGGGTTGATAGTATTGACAGGGTTGATAGTATTGA
>NW_019942924.1:211231-234330 GCF_002910315.2 Salvelinus sp. IW2-2015 | reverse complement strand
CCAGCTGTCATCTAGACTAGACCTGTGGCCTCCATGCCCAGTGCCAGCTCAGTACAGGATATAGTAAGCCTCTTTACCTCACCATGCCAGCTTCCTCAGTCACACCAGTGCTGATAATCACAGAAGAAGGTCTTTGTGTTAGAGATGAGGGTGTGTGCGTGACAGTGGGTTACTAAAGTGAGCTACACCAAGACTATTAGGCAAAGCAAAATTACATTACACAAAAGTGCCAAGCGAGATTAGTTTAGCATTGAGACTAATTAGTATTTGGATAATAGTCGGTCATTGCCAACTCACCAACGTGCTAATCGGCTGTACATGTAGCTAACCATGATCCACAAAACATTCAATGACTCGTTCTCTTGTTCATCGAAACCAATCAAATGATTTGTCCCTCAGACAGAGAAGGCTGGTGGGAGGAGCTATAGGAGGACGGGCTCATTGTAATGGCTGGAATGGAATTGTTGGAACGGAGTCAAACACATAAAAATATACATAAATCACATTAGACTCCGTTCCATTCCTTTCCAGCCATTACAATGTGCCCGTCTTCCTATAGCTCCTCCCACCAGTGTCCTCTGGGTGACATCTGTGAGTCAACAATAGTGCGTCTGATTGGTCCATTCATCTAGATTCTACAGCTTTCACTTTCTAGGGCATTCTCAAATGGTTTTGCTCGACTCCTCGCGTCCTCTCCTCCATCCTGTCCTTTACTACACAAAGTCAAAGACAATCAAAGAGGGGAAGAGAAGAAACGTGGAAACCAATGCGCTTGTAGGAAACGAGACTCTCCTTCTCCACTAGTGTGTAATCAGGCAAATTACATTTACAGAGGAGGAATCTCAAAATACATGGGTAAAGTGGAAAAAATAAATGTAGTTAGTTGTGCGAGACATTGTACAGATAAAATAATAAGTAAAGTATCGTTTTTTAAATGTGTGCTCTTCTCCTCTGAGAAAACAACATCTGATTCAAAGGGGGTGTGGCAGATTTTAAAACACTTGCGCATTAGCTTCCGGGAGGATACTATCGGCGGGAGGAGGCTATCACAGGACACTTTTCTCTTCTCCTATTAACAAACTGACACTCTCCTAGGCTACATATGGTGACAACTTTCGGTTTCCGGGTCACGTAGGAAAGGAGTACGGAGGAGTCGAGGAGAGGACAGACTTTTTCCCAATTATCAATTGAGAATCTCTCCCTCTCCCCTTTTGAACTAATCCCTTGCTCATTAAACTCCATCTCATTTAGTTTGGCACTAGTCAGCAATCACTTGACTTGATGACTCAATGTTATGATCCAGGACTCACTGTGCCCTGGACCAATGCTGTTTGTCAGTTAGGTTGTCATGACCACCAGAGTTATACCGGTATATAAAGACCATATGGACAACAGGTAGAACTTTACTGACAGACAAGTTAGACGTGGTTTTCTTCAACCACACTGTCCTAAACATCTCATAACATCATACAGTTGAAGTCGGAAGTTTACATAAACTTAGGTTGGAGTCATTAAATCTTGTTTTTCAACCACTCCACACATTTCTTGTTAACAAACTATAGTTTTGGCAAGTCGGATAGGACATCTACTTTGTGCATGACACAAGTCATTTTTCCAACAATTGTTTACAGACAGATTATTTCACTTATAATTCACTGTATCACAATTCCAGTGGGTCAGAAGTTTACATACACTAAGTTGACTGTGCCTTTAAACAGCTTGGAAAATTCCAGAAAATTATGTCCTGGCTTTAGAAGTTTCTGATAGGCTAATTTACATAATTTGTGTCAATTGGAGGTGTACCTGTGGATGTATTTCAAGGCCTACCTTCAAACTCAGTGCTTCTTTGCTTGACATCATGAGAAAATCAAAAGAAATCAACCAAGACCTCATAAAGAAAATTGGAAACCTCCAAAWGTCTGGTTCATCCTTGGGAGCAATTTCCCAATGCCTGAAGGTACCATATTCATCTGTACAAACAATAGTACGCAAGTATAAACACCATGGGACCACGCAGCTGTCATACCGCTCAGGAAGAAGACGCGTTCTGTCTCCTAGAGATGAACGTACGTTGGTGCGACAAGTGCAAATCAATCCCACAACAACAGCAAAGGACCTTGTGAAGATGCTGGAGGAAACAGGTACAAAAGTATCTATATCCACAGTAAAATGAGTCCTATATCGACATAACCTGAAAGGCAGCTCAGCAAGGAAGAAGCCACTGCACCAAAACCGCCAGACTACGGTTTGCAACTGCACATGGGGACAAAGATTGTACTTTTTGGAAAAATGTCCTCTGGTCTGATGAAACAAAAATATTGTTTGGCCATAATGACCATTGTTATATTCGGAGGAAAAAGGGGGAGGCTTGAAGCCAAAGAACACCATCTCAACCGTGAAGCACAAGGGTGGCAGCATCATGTTGTGGGGGTGCTTTGCTGCAGGAGGGACTGATGCACTTCACAAAATAGATGGCATCATGAGGTAGGAAAATTATGTTGATATATTGAAGCAACATCTCAAGGCATCAGTCAGGAAGTTAAAGCTTGGTCGCAAATGTGTCTTCCAAATGGACAATGACCCAAAGCATACTTCCAAAGTTGTGGCAAAATGGCTTAAGGACAACAAAGTCAAGGTATTGGAGTGACCATCACAAAGCCCTGACCTCAATCCTTTAGACAATTTGTGGGCAGAACTGAAAAAGCGTGAACGAGCAAGGAGGCCTACAAACCTGACTCAGTTACACCAGCTCTGTCAGGAGGAATGGGCCAAAATTCACCCAACTTATTGTGGGAAACTTGTGGAAGGCTACCCGAAACGTTTGACCAAAGTTAAACAATTTAAAGGCAATGCTACCAAATACTAATTGAGTGTATTTAAACTTCTGACCCACTGTGAATGTGATGAAAGAAATAAAAGCTGAAATAAATCATTATCTCTACTATTATTCTGACATTTCACATTCTTAAAATAAAGTGGTGATCCTAACTGACCTAAGACAGGGAATTCTTACAAGGATTAACTGACAGGAATTGTGAAAAACTGAGTTTAAATGTATTTGGCTAAGGTGTATGTAAACTTCTGACTTCAACCCTACATCGGAACTAGAAGCACAAGGATTTCCCTAGCCTCGCAATAACATCTGCTAACCATGTGTATGCGACCAATAAAATGTGATTTGATTTGATTTGATTTAAATGGCAACCACATTTCCTCTCTCTCTCTGGCCAATCAGTGAGCTGGGAAATGAAAGTAAAAAAGGAAGCAAACAATTCCCCAATCAAACACAGCTGTCATCCCTCACTCAGTGATCACTGTCATAGTAACAGGAAACATATAGCTTATTATCACCATCATCCCCTTCCATGTACTCTTTATCTGAAAGGAGCCTCCAGGGTCCAATTATACTACACCTTCTCCAGCTTCCATAACAACAGCACCTTCTCCAGCTTCCATAACAACAGCACCTTCTCCAGCTTCCATAACAACAGCACCTTCTCCGTTCCCTAACAACAGCACCTTCTCCAGCTTCCATAACAACAGCACCTTCTCCAGCTTCCATAACAACAGCACCTTCTCCAGCTTCCATAACAACAGCACAAGGTTCAAACCTGAAAGTTAAAGTTGTTATCAACATCTCATCATAAAATATGATTCGTTTGTTAAAATGAAGGCAGTATCTATCTACACAAGGAGGGTCCTGGGGACGGTGTGGATCTGAGGGTGTGGATCTGAGGATCTGAGCAGGCCTGATGACAACGTTTTCTGTTGAATGATTCATCGGAGTGTGAAGAAGAAGAATAGCATGTTTGGAGAACAAAGCCTCGTCTGCTGAAGATGACAACGGAAAGTGTCTCAGATGTAGATGAAAGCACAGCACTACGCCAGGGCTGAAAACACACATCCCCCTGACTCTGTCATTAAATACACCTTGGTCTGAATATAGGATGTATATGACTGTATGGTAACGATTTACTTTGACTAAATATATATAACGCATTTATTACAGGTGTATAAGCATTTCATGAACGTGTTAACAGGTCCTAACCACATTATTAAAGGTTAATGAAATGAATCCATAGCATCTCTATAGGTATCTCAATAGATGCATTATTACAATGACGGCGTAGTGTCATTAATATGTCTGCTCTCTAAAGTGTGCTTCTGCCATACCAGTGTTAGTGACTATGTCTAAAGGCCAAACCACGTTTTGAAAAGGCTGCTGGTATATAGCCTGTAGCAGCCCCATTTCCCCCCACCAGACGGCAAAGGGCCCGTCTTCTCACTGAGGTCAATGGTGCATTAAGCTTTCCACAGGGTTGAATCCTCAGGGTAAATTTGATGGATCAAATCGTGTAGTTGAGGGTCATATCGTACACTACATGACCAAAAGTATGTGGACACCTGCTTGTCAAACATTTCATTTCAAAATCATGGGCATTAATATGGAGTGGTCCCTCCTTTACTTTTATAACAGCCTCCAATCTTCTGGGAAGGCTTTCCACTAGATGTTGGAACAGTGCTGTGGGGACTTGCTTCCATTCAGCCACAAGAGCATTAGTGAGGTCGTGCACTGATGTTGGGCGATAGGCTTGGCTCGCAGTCGGTGTTCCAATTCATCCCAAAGCTGTTCAATGGGGTTGAGGTCAGGGCTCTGTGCAGGCCAGTCAAGTTCTTCCACACCGATCTCGACAAAACATTTCTGTATGGACCTCGCTTTGTGCAAGGGTCATTGACATGCTTAAACAGGAAAGGGCCTTCCCAAAACTGTTCCCACAAAGTTGGAAGCACAGAATCGTCTAGAATGTCATTGTATGCTGTGGCGTTAAGATTTCCCTTGGATCTAAGGGGTCCTAGCCCGAACCATGAAAAACAGCCCCAGACCATTATTCCTCCTCCACCAAACTTTACAGTTGGCACTAGGCATTCAGGCAGGTAGCCTTCTCCTGGCATCCGCCAAACCCAGATTTGTCCGTTGGACTGCCAGATGATGAAGCACGATTCATCACTCCAGAGAACATGTTTCCACTGCTCCAGAGTCCAATGGCGGCGAGCTTCACACCACTCCAGCCGACGCTTGGCATTGAGCATGGTGATCTTATATGCTGACCACACCACTTGCGTCGCATCCCGAGCATAGCAAAACACATTTACACATACATGTTATTCAATCATTGCACTGCACACTGCACGCATGCATCTGCATAGCCAGACACTAAAATAAAACTTGGTTTTATTTGTGAAGCGTGAGGTGCTGCAGGTCCCGCCTCTCCCATCTCCTCATTGGTTTTTAAGAGCATATACCCATGTGGGTGATTGAACGATGAAAGATGTTGCTCTTGGCTAAAAACCTGATTCAAGACACTGTCCTTTGCCAATGATTCTCGTGCTCTCCTGTGAACCCTGTGATTTTATTTTTTCATTTTTTATTCAACTAGGCAAGTCAGTTAAGAACAAATTCTTATTTACAATGACGACCTACAGTGTTCACCTGCATACCACACCAGTGTGCGCCTGACCCTGCTGTGACAGAGTAGCGTGTTTCCTCAGTGATCTGCCATGCTTACTCATACAGACAGACACAGGCGCGCAGGCAGGGGATCTGAGAATTCCAGTGGAATGTGTCAGGAATGAGCAGTCATGGAGTCCTCAGTGCCTTACGTTCACGTTCGGGAATCCAGCCCTGCTGAGAGTGGACATTCAGACTTACCTCTAAGACTTGAACATAACTTGATGGGAACCACCCCCTGACTCCATCCAGCTCTCCTTCCCACCAGCCGCCAGGCAACGGATGAACTATCCTTATGATTTCTCCCACTTCGAAAGTCAAACCCTGCTGATGTTGGTCCCCGCTGAAGGAGTATAAACTTTTGCAATAAGAGCCAGACATCGTTATCTTCTCTGGGAAAACGTCGGGTCCGCTCCTAGATTCACACAGACTGAGCCCTCTCCTCGAGAATCACTTAGTTCTTTCAGAGTATAATTTATTGTGTACTTGTAATGTTGATTAGTTAGCGCATCAATGGCAACAATCCAACATTAGGCAATAGAATCCTTAACTCTGCGCAGATGTTCTCTGAGTGTGTGTACCTACGGGAGATTCTCTACTTGTGTGAACTCCCTTTCGCGAAAGCCACAGTCAACTCTGCGCTCCTTCAATTCCCATTGCGCTTTTATAAGACATAACCCGGTACTCGCGTTTGTGTTTTTGCACGTGAGATATCAAAGATGGTGGATAAGTAAAGATGTCTTACCCAGGCCGTGGACCATTAAAAAACATCGTGACGGTTTCTGATCTACTTAAATGGGTGGGTCTCCCATAGACATCAGTGCAAGAGCAGCTGGGTCTGGTCTGCGTAGTTCATTGACTGAATATGAACCAGAAAAAACTTGCGAGTGGGATGTCTCGCTTCCTTTTCTGTCAATTCAATTCAAGGCGCTTTATTGGCATGGGAAACATATGTTAACATTGCCAAAGCAAGTGAGGTAGATAATATACAAAAGTTAAATAAACAATAACAATGAACAGTAAACATTACATTCACAGAAGTTCCAAAAGAATAAATACATTTCGATGTCATATTATGTATATATACAGTGTTGTAACGATGTGCAAATGGTTATAGTAAAAAAGGGAAAATAAATTAACATAAATATGGGTTGTATTTACAATGGTGTTTGTTCTTCACTGTTTGCCCCTCTCTTGTGGCAACAGGTCACAAATCTTGCTGCTGTGATGGCAAACTGTGGTATTTCACCCTTTCACCCTTTTTACTCCATACATTTTCCCTGACACCCAAAAGTACTGTCCAATTCACACACTTATCAAGAGAACATCCCTGGTCATCCCTACTGCTTCTGATCTGGCGGACTCACTAAACACAAATGCTTTGTTTGTAAATTAAGTCTGAGTGTTGGTGTGTGACCCTAGCTATCCGTAAATATAAAAATAAAATACAATTGTGCCGTCTGGTTTGCTTAATATAAGGATTTTTTTATTATTCATACTTTTACTTTTGATACTTAAGTATATTTAAAACCAAATACTTTTAGAATTTAAGTATTTAAGTATATTTAAAACCAAATATCAAGTAGAATTTTACTGGGTGACTTTCACTTTTTCTTGAGTCATTTTCTATGAAGGTACCTTTAATTCGGGGCGGCAGGTAACCTAGTGGTTAGAGCGTTGGGCAGGTACAATTCTGTTGTTCTGCCCCTGAACAAGGCAGTTAACCCACTGTTCCCCGGTAGGCCGTCATTGTAAATAAGAATTTGTTCTTGACTGACTTGCCTGGTTAAATAAAGGTTAATGACCTGGATAACAGCATTTAAATGCAACAACAAAACATTATTTATAAAAAACAATCTATTAATATGTTTTTTGTTTGTTGGCAAATAGCCAATCTGAGTTTCCCAACAAGTTCCAAGCATGTGAATGCAACTGGTATTTACAACTTCACACTTGGTTATGAATGCAGCATTAATCATCAATTATCAACTTTTACCAACGCTGTCTTGAAATAAAATGGACCCTTTGTCAACTGAAACCACAAGACATGAATGTTTGACAACCCGACCTTGTAAAATACTGTGGTGTTGGGTAAAATGTAAACTATTGAAAAGCGTCCACATCAATAAATGATTTGTTGTCATATTCAACAAAGGTAGCCTAAACAATGTAGATAGGCCTACATTTAGTCATTTGTACAACAATGTATTTAGCAATTAAACTTGGTGCAGATTTCACAAATCCTGGTAGGCTGGTAGACTACGTATTAAACATATAAACATATAATAATCTTAGATCTTGAAGTGAAAAGTGAATCGAGGCCAGATAGTTTACACAGTGGTAATGCACCACAAGGTAGAGCCAATATACTTCGGGTAGAAATGCAACATTTTCCCAAAGGGTATTATGGCCTATACATAAAGTATTATCATATGAGTCTG
Source organism: Salvelinus sp. IW2-2015 (assembly GCF_002910315.2). Taxonomy (NCBI): domain Eukaryota; kingdom Metazoa; phylum Chordata; class Actinopteri; order Salmoniformes; family Salmonidae; genus Salvelinus; species Salvelinus sp. IW2-2015. Next base: position 226,380 of record NW_019942924.1, on the reverse strand, counting down.
ACAATACAGCACATTAACGAAGCCAAGCATGCGTACATAACTCATACAGAACTCATATTTTAGGATTCTTCTGAGGCATATCTTCTCTTGTCTTCACTCGTAGCTCTGTTTGGAGAAAGAAAGGTTTGATATAATTTCACTACCTATGAATACTGTGGCATTAATGAACAGCGTTTCCTATACAGGTATAAATTCCAACATACCTCTGAGCCCATGTCTTTTCTCTTGGCTCTCATCTCGTTGACCTGAGACTCAGCGATGTCCGCCCTCTCGGCTGCCTCCTCCTCCAGCTCATGTTGCACCTTCCACCACGTGGTCAGGTGAGTGTTAGCCTGCTTCTCCTGTGGAGAGGTTCAGCGTTAACAAGCTTCACATCATGTCTACACAATATGCAGCCATTTAGAGTTGTGTTAGAGATGACAGAGAACATGTTTTCAAAACAGCTTCCTCGGGCCTGGCGTTTGTAGGCCTTTACTTTCAGCTGCAACTTAACCACATTCCTGTTGTCCTCCTCTGCCTGGAAAATATTGACATTATTAGCATGTCATCTTCATCCTCCTACCCCACATCATCATCATCATTATTAAACTACTGTTAGAGGTACAGTAAAACATGTAGTCATAGCAGTAGTAGTAGTCATAGTAGTAGTAGCTGTAGTAGTAGTCATAGTAGTAGTAGTAGTAGTAGTAGTTGTAGTAGTAGTCATAGTAGTAGTCGTAGTAGTAGTAGTAGTAGCTGTAGTTGTCATAGTAGTAGTAGTTGTAGTAGTCATAGTAGTAGTAGTTGTAGTAGTAGTAGTAGTAGTAGTAGTAGTAGTAGTAGTAGTAGTAGTAGTAGTAGTAGTAGTCATCCGTAGTGTATTGTAGTTAGTCATCATAGTAGTAGTAGTAGTAGAGTAGTAGTAGTAGTGTAGTAGTAGTCATAGTAGTAGTCAGTAGTTGTAGTAGTTGTAGTAGTAGTAGTGTAGTAGTCATAGTAGTAGTAGTAGGTAGTTAGTAGTAAGTAGTAGTAGTGGTAGTAGTAGTAGAGTAGTAGTAGTAGTAGTAGTATGTATGTAGCGGTAGTAGGAGTCGTAGTAGTAGTTGTAGTAGTAGTCATAGTAGTAGTCGTAGTAGTAGTAGTAGCAGCTGTAGTAGTAGTCATAGTAGTAGTAGGTTTGTAGTAGTCATAGTAGTAGTAGTGGTGGTAAGTAGTTAGTAGTTAGTAGTAGTAGTAGTAGTAGTAGTGTAGTAGTAGTAGTTGTAGTAGTAGTCATAGTAGTAGTCGTAGTAGTAAGTAGTAGTTGTAAGTAGTCATCATAGTAGTAGTAAGTTGTAGTAGTAGTAGTTTGTAGTAGTAAGTAGTAGTAGTAGTTGTAGGTAGATCTTTCATGGCCAAGGTTCTCAGCCTCATTCCCGGCGGTGCTGCAGGTCCTTGACTGTGACCTCCAGGTTCTCAGCCTCATCCCGACGGTGCTGCAGGTCTTGACTGTGACCTCCAGGTTCTCAGCCTCATCCCAGCGGTGCTGCAGGTCCTTGACTGTGACCTCCAGGTTCTCAGCCTCATCCCGGCGGTGCTGCAGGTCCTTGACTGTGACCTCCAGGTTCTCAGCCTCATCCCGGCGGTGCTGCAGGTCTTGACTGTGACCTCCAGGTCTCAGCCTCATCCAGGCGTGCTGCAGGTCCTTGACTGTGACCTCCAGGTTCTCAGCCTCATCCCGGCGGTGCTGCAGGTCCTTGACTGTGACCTCCAGGTTCTCAGCCTCATCCCGGCGGTGCTGCAGGTCCTTGACTGTGACCTCCAGGTTCTCAGCCTCATCCCGGCGGTGCTGCAGGTCCTTGACTGTGACCTCCAGGTTCTCAGCCTCTCCCGGCGGTGCTGCAGGTCCTTGACTGTGACCTCCAGGTTCTCAGCCTCATCCCGGCGGTGCTGCAGGTCCTTGACTGTGACCTCCAGGTTCTCAGCCTCATCCCGGCGGTGCTGCAGGTCCTTGACTGTGACCTCCAGGTTCTCAGCTCATCCCGGCGGTGCTGCAGGTCCTTGACTGTGACCTCCAGGTTCTCAGCCTCATCCCGGCGGTGCTGCAGGTCCTTGACTGTGACCTCCAGGTTCTCAGCCTCTCCCGGCGGTGCTGCAGGTCCTTGACTGTGACCTCTCAGGTTCTCAGCCTCATCCCGGCGGTGCTGCAGGTCTTGACTGTGACCTCCAGGTTCTCAGCCTCATCCCGGCGGTGCTGAGGTCCTTGACTGTGACCTCCAGGTTCTCAGCCTCATCCCGGCGGTGCTGCAGGTCCTTGACTGTGACCTCCAGGTTCTCAGCCCTCTCCCGCGGTGCTGCAGGTCCTTGACTGTGACCTCCAGGTTCTCAGCCTCATCCCGGCGGTGCTGCAGGTCCTTGACTGTGACCTCCAGGTTCTTCTTTATCCTCTCCAGGTGAGCGCTGGTGCCCTGCTCCTTCTTCAGCTCCTCAGCCATCATGGCCGCCTGCACTAGCACACAGAGAAGCAGGACATACAGGATTCAAAGAGGGATGACTATGACAGTAGTTCACAGTGTACTCAGAGAAACCTCTGGTTGTCACTCACGTCCGTTGTGGCCTTCTTAGCTTTCTCCTCTAGATTGTTGGCCTCCCCCTCAGCCTGGAGTTGGGTCGGTTGAAATTGGGTCGGTTGAAATTGGGTCGGTTGAAATTGGGTCGGTTGAGGTTGGGTCAGTTGAGGTCAGCATTCAGCTTCTTCTTTGTGCTCATCAGGTTGATATTCTGAAACACAAGTTATTCAACTTGAGAATAAGTTTTTCCTGAATTTCCTCAACTGTAATTGACATAAGTAAATGTTCATACAGGTATTGGGTCAAGAAGCAGCCTGAAACAACACTAACCTGGGAGTGCTGCAGCCCCACTCTCTCACAGGCGTCCACTGAGCCACCTCTCCAATGGCCTTGTCACGCCTGCTCCCGCTCTCCCTCTCTGGCGCTCGAGGGCGCCAGGTTGCCTTTCATTACGCACACTTGTCATCATCATTATGCTCATCAGCGCTCATTGGACTCACCTGGACTCCTTCACATTTTGATTGCCTTCCCTATATCTGTCTGTTTCCTCTGTTTCATCCCAGTGTCAGCACTATTGCCATTTCTGTTTCCTCTGTCCAGACGCTGTCCGTATTCTGTTCCTGTCCTTGGTTATTAAATGTTCACTCCCTGTACCTGCTTCTCGTTTCCAGTGTCGATGCTTACAGTTCTTGGGCACGTGGCGCTGCAGCTCTGCCTTGGCCTCCTGCTCCTCCTCAAACTGTTCCCTCAGCAGGTCACAGTCTTGACAGGACGGTTGGAGGGCGTGATCGGTGCTATTCGCAAGGCATGAAAAAAGAAAGACATTGATTGCAATAGATTGGCATCATACTCTTTTTTTTTTTTTTAAAGCTCATCTTTAATGAAACGGTAAAATCTCTAGTCTTATGAGTTAATGTCAAGTCTTCTCAAGGTCAAGTAGTCTTAAAAAAGCACTGCTAAACAGGGTAGTTCAGTCCGTTATCCGACTCTTAGACACACTATTATCTGATGGCCAACAATAAACAAACACTGGTATGAATTCTTAAAATGTAACCCCTGAATTGTTGCCTATGCTGTTAATTCAACATGAACCAACCTGTTGGCTTCAAAAACACTGTATATGTCATAGTAAATACAAAGTAGAATCATATTCTGTATATTGTCAGAAAATATTGATCCATATTGTTGTTGTTTTATAGCAACAGGAGCCCTCCTAGCCGACATTGTTCAATAGCCAGTGAGTTCTAGTATGACTATTCACTACCCTCTAGTGTCAATACTGTGAAAAAACAGGCCTACTTTTTACTTCACATTCTTTTGATGAGTAATAGAGCCACCTCCTAGATTTATCTAGATGGCTCTGGTGTTCAATATTCCACAACACTCCTGTGCATTTGGTGGTGTTAGAATGCTACTCATCTGTAACCTGCCATGCGACCACAACACCCTATTTGATATGCCTACTGTGCTGTCGCAGCGTAGATAGGACTTGGAACGTTTTTACTGAGTGCAGCTCAGGAGGGACATTTCTCTTTGTTTACCAGCCATGATCTAATTCTGATTATAAACTGGGTGGTTCGAGCACCGAATGCTGATTGGCTGACAGCCATGGTATATCAGACCGTATACCAAGGGTATGACAAAACATTTATTTTTACTGCTCTAATTACATTGGTAACCAGTTTATAATAGCAATAAGGCACCTCAGGAGTTTGTGGTATATGGCTAATATACCACGGTTAAGGGCCGTGCCTAAGAACAGCCCTTAGCCGTGGTATATTGGCCATATACCCACCTCCTCTGGCTTTTTTGCTTAATTATGAGATGGAGTTACTTCAGCATGACACTGGGCCACTAGCAAAAGCCAGGAGAAGAGGGACAGGGATATGGAAAGGTGGATATTAGAGGGAGTAATGGAGGAGGAAAATTAGGATTAAGAAGAGGTTGAAGAGAGTGAGGGCGGCAGAGGTTGAGCCTGTTGAAGATGGCAGAAGAGAGAGGGGTGGTGTGTCGAAGAACACTGGGGTCAAGTACAAACAGTGTGAGCTGTGCGCCAGACCGAGTTCTGGAGGTGAAATGGATGTGAGCTGTGCGCCAGACCGAGTTCTGGAGGTGAAATGGGTGTGAGCTGTGCGCCAGACCGAGTTCTKGAGGTGAAATGGATGTGAGCTGTGCGCCAGACCGAGTTCTGGAGGTGAAATGGGTGTGAGCTGTGCGCCAGACCGAGTTCTGGAGGTGAAATGGATGTGAGCTGTGCGCCAGACCGAGTTCTGGAGGTGAAATGGGTGTGAGCTGTGCGCCAGACCGAGTTCTGGAGGTGAAATGGCATTGAATGATGGAGATTTAAGTGGTGGAAGGTGTAGTGAGCGGCTCGGAGTCTGAGCCTTGCATTGTTGGACATGGTTATGATAACGATGAGTTTGGTCCAGTGGGAGTGAGATTTTTGAAGAAAGTGGATCCAGGCCTTTTGGCTGATCCATATGTGGTATCAGGTTGGGTGGAAAAGATGGTAGGTTCTGTTGAGTCGGTGAAGGTAACCCAAAGTGGACTTATGATGTTTGTTTGTGTTTCTTCAGATCAGAGGGAACGGGCACTCCGTGCGACGTAACTTGGGCCATGATCTGTGTCTGGCTTTGCTCTTAGAAATTGGTCGCCATTGAAGGGAGTGATTTCTGGGGTAGCATTAAGTGTGGAGGCGGAGCAATTAAAGTTGAAAATTCCTTGTGTTTGTGACGCCCGCCGATTGGTGCGACGCAGACCCGGCGAGGAGCGAGGTGAAAAAGAGGCAACACAGTCTGTTCTTTTGAGTTTTGAATCAGAGTCTTTACCCGACAAAGTCATGTTAGGATATATGAGTTATCCTGTTACAGCTTTTGTGCCGAACCCACTGCGTTTCAGGTGCCACGTTTATGGCCAGGTCGCAGCAGTGTGTAGGAGGGAAATTCCAAGATGTGGGAAGTGTGCAGGAGGGCATGGGACAGAGGGATCTGTCGTTTTGGTGGAAGAAGTTGTGTGTGTCAACTGTCGGGGTGCACATGTTGCTGGGGATCGGCGGTATCCGTTGAAGAAAAGGCAGGTTGAGGTGGCCAGGGTCAGAGAAGTACCCAAGGTGTTGTATGATGAGGCAGTGAAGAAGGTAGAGGAGGATGGATCAAGGATGAAGGATCCTGAGAGGAGCCCAGTTAGTAGTAAGGATAGGCCAAAGTGATATACTGTACGCTTCTTCAGTAAGGTTGGCTTCTGAGCGTTCATAGCAACAGTTATCAACTGTATCGCAGAGATAGAACGTAAGTCACAGAAAATAGATGTTGTGGTGGCAGCTGCTGAGAAGTACTTGGGGGTACGAGATTTGAGTTCAGAAGAGTTACAAGGTGTGTTGAGTGGTAGTGTCTCGTCCTCTCAGGTCGTTGGCCTGGGTTAGGATCAGATAGGGTTAAAGTAGTGGAATGGGGTTGTGGGTTTTAATGAGTGGAGGATTGGCATCTAATATATGGCGGTAACATATAATGGCCAACCGCCATTAAACCTCATCGAAGAACAAGAAAAACAAGAAGAAGAAAAACAAGAAGAAGAAAAACAAGAAGAAGATAGGATGTTCGTGAAAATCCAGTTGGACATGTAAGAACTCTGCAGGCATTTTAGAAACATTGTATCTGTCTCAGTGGACATTGAAACAATGTACAGTAGAACTAGTACAAGAAGAAATCCTGGCAACCTTCACTCTACTTTACACAAGTAGGTAGAATAAGCAAGAGTTCTGGCAGCGTCCAAAATGTTACAAGGTTAGCTGGCTTTCTCAAGTGGAGTTTGATCAATGAAATCATGAAACCAGGAATGAGGAACTGCATCCAACCACTGTTTACGTTTGGAATAGTCGCTGACATTCAATACGCCGATATAGACTATGGCTTCAATTTTAAACATACAAGGAAATGATACTACAGTAACAGTCTTCACCTATTGCGGAATACACAGGAGAGGCGGGACGTGGAAAAAGTCAACCCCGCTTCATCCTTCAGCTCAGGGACATTATCAATGTCTTCAACAAGATGCATGATGCGCCGGAGCGGGCTCCGGAAACGGTGATTAAAAAGTTTGAGTCCTCTCTAGTTGAAGTCCACCACGTTTAGGGAAACAATGAGTTTTATAACTTAGCAGACACCCTACTGCGGTCGGTTCTCAACAGCACTACTGATTCTGAATCAGCAAGGGGGACGTCCCAGCACTGGTGATATCTATGTGTATAATTTCAGTCCAACCATCCAAATACCGATTTGTCGTTTTGGATGCCTATGATGTCATCGTACTAGGGAGGGAGGAGTCCAGTGTTCAATACCACCAGGCTATTGGTCTTTTTTAAAGACGCACAACGACAATGATCTGAACCACCCACCAGGTAGGTCTGCTGTTAGTCAGGAGGTCTGGTCCTTTATAGCACAGGTAGTGCACTTTCCCCGCAGGGTAGATGAGGGCAGCAGAAGGTAGGCCCCTAAATGGCAGGTAATCCAAGAAAGAAAACAAGTAGAAAACTTCAGTGAACTATTTACAGATAATATACACTGTATAATACAAAACTACATAAGTAGCAGACCAGCCTATAATATATATCATATATACACAAGGAGGCACAACTGCAATGCATTTTGACTAGACTTCTTGTTCTTGTACTTGTTCTTAATTTATGAGCTGAAAACCACCTGCAACTATTCTATACTGGACAACTCCCTGTAACTTGACTATGGAGAACCTATAGCTCTGAATAAGAGGTGATTTGAAGTATTTGACACCTGTTTAATAATGTTTTTCTCCCTATGTTTTCGCACCTACAGGGCTGGAGCAGAGGTTTGTTGTCAATAGAGGATTCAGTCCAATATCAGCTGCACTGGCTGGAAGAAGTACTGTTGTTGGAGCACGACAAACTGGAGATCAGGTCACCATTGTCAATGAATCAAGTAATGAGGCCTACATAACACATGTTATAACAGTCATCGAGAAATTGGATATCACTAATGTGACTCTAATAGACTCATTGACAAAACCATTGACTAAATCTAACTAATTGAAAAAAATCTCCCTATCCACCTCAGCTCTATAGATCCCATCTCCCTATCCACCCCAGCTATCTCCCTATCCACCCCAGCTCTATAGATCCCATCTCCCTAGTCTGAAACTACGACGCGCTACTCTCAACCCTCCAGGCCCATAAGAGTGTGGTCTGCTTCATGACAGGATGAGACGATGATGGCGAGTACCACAGAGATGACTTCGGAGTGCACTAACTCACACTGGGGGGTGATAGAGAGACCCAAACCCCCACAACGGACAGTGACGCCTTTGGTACAGTCTCTGTGTATGAGGACAGGATGTTTCTAAAGGGATATGGAAGAATGTCTGACAGAATACTGAACTGTCCATGATTATACATGCGGTAAAGAGGTCAATCGAACTCGATCAAAACAATGGAATTGCCATGGAAATGCGAGTCTCCTCATTGACCGCCAGCAAAACTAGCCTACATTTAGACAATTTATGTGTATTTCACACTATGTTGAGGTACAAATCAGAGTGTGATGCTTGTATGGATGTCAATCCCAACACATGTCATTGTTACCACTCAACTGCATTACATTACATGCTAGCTATCTCAAAGGAAAGCTCTGACCTACTACAGTAGCTATGTTGGTCTATTGTACTTCAAACAATGTGTATTCAGGTTGCTTAGGAAGCAAACCTTCTCAGACAGCCTAATTCATACTCTTTATTTGACTAGACAAGTCAGTTAAGAACAAATTCTTATTTTACAATGACGGCCTACCAGCGGCCAAACCCTCCCCTAACCCAGACAGCGCTGGGCCAATTGTGCACCGCCCTATGGGACTCCCAATCACAACTGGTTGTGATACAGCCAGGGATCGAACCAGGGTCTGTAGTGATGCCTCTAGCACTGAGATGCAGTGCCTTAGACAGCTGTGCCACTCGGGAGCCCAAGAGGAGATTACTTGAGGTGTTAGTTCCCACAATAATGTGATTTGTACGGCATACAAGGTCATGTATTTTATTCTTCCACACTTAGACATTACCCCATTCCATTACCTGTTCAAGCTTTTGTTTTCATTATATGAAAGCAAGCTTTGCTTTTATACTTACGACACCATCAGGTTTGATGGAGTGAGCTGTTTTGTCTTGTAGTAATGTGGTGCCTGCCTATATTTCCTTAACCCTTTATTTTAACAATACATTCAATGAAAAATAAATATATTTTATAAAGATATTTTTTTGGGGTCAGAAGGTGCCCAACATAACAACAGGTGGTGGTGGGTTGGACACAGTCACTCATATAGAGGTCTATAGAGCCTGTCTGCATTCCTGACTTCTGGAACCTTTCGCTTACCTGTGTAATATTGACAAACTCAGAACCACTTGTTTTTCAAACATGGTCCTGTTTTATCAATTGCTGTGCTGAACAATGGACAGTTCATTAACTCTGTTAAATGAATATATATAGCTTAAAGTTATGTGTGTATTTGTATTTATTTTTGCAATAAAGATGGTGACGCTACAATAGTACACATTTAAGATAGGCCTACTGTATATCTAAATATACAAACAGCCTAATTATATACAGTGGGGAGAACAAGTATTTGATACACTGCCGATTTTGCAGGTTTTCCTACTTACAAAGCATGTAGAGGTCTGTAATTTTTATCATAGGTACACTTCAACTGTGAGAGACGGAATCTAAAACAAAAATCCAGAAAATTACATTGTATGATTTTTAAGTAATTAATTTGCATTTCGAATCCCACCGTACCTTCTCCGCTATGCAATCTGGTTTCCGAGCTGGTCATGGGTTCACCTCAGCCATGCTCAAGGTCCTAAACGATATCATAACCGCCATCGATAAAAGACAGTACTGTGCAGCCGTATGCATCGACCTGGCCAAGGCTTTCGACTCTGTCAATCACTGCATTCTTATCGGCAGACTCAATAGCATTGGCTTCTCAAATGACTGCCTCGCCTGGTTCACCAACAACTTCTCAGACAGAGTTCAGTGTGTCAAATCGGAGGGCCTGTTGTCCAAACCTCTGGCAGTCTCTATGGGGGTACCACAGGGTTCAATTCTTGGGCCAACTCTTTTCTCTGTATATATCAATGATGTTGCGCTTGCTGCTGGTGATTCTCTGATCCACCTCTATGCAGACGACACCATTCTGTATACATCTGGCCCTTCTTTGGACACTGTGCTAACAAACTTCCAAACAAGCTTCAACGTCATACAACACTCCTTCCGTGGCCTCCAACTGCTTTTAAATGCTAGTAAAACTAAGTGCATGCTCTTCAACCGATTGCTGCTCGCACCCTCCCGCCCGACAAGCATCACTACTCTGGATGGTTCTGACTTAGAATATGTGGACAACTACAAATACCTAGGTGTCTGGTTAGACTGTAAACTCTCCTTCCAGACTCACATTAGCACGCTCTCCAGCAGGTATATTTCACTGGTCATCCCGAAAGCCAACACTTCCTTTGGCCGCCATTCCTTCCAGTTCTCTGCTGCCAATGACTGGAACGAATTGCAAAAATCACTGAAGTTGGAGTCTTATATCTCCCTCTTTAACTTTAAGCATCAGCTGTCAGAGCAGCTTACTGATCATTGTACCTGTACACAGCCAATCTGTAAATAGCACACCAAACTACCTCATCCCCATATTGTTACTTATCCTCTTGCTCTTTTGCAGCCCAGTATCTCTACCTGCACATCATCATCTGCACATCTATCACTCCAGTGTTAATGCTAAATTGTAATTATTTCGCCGCTATGGCCTATTTACTGCCTTATCCCTCTACTGTTCTATATTTGCACACACTGTACATAGATTTTTCTATTGTGTTATTGACTGTATGTTTGTTTATGTGTAACTCTGTGTTGTTGTTTTTGTCGCACTGCTTTGCTTTATCTTGGCCAGGTCGCAGTTGTAAATGAGAACTTGTTCTCAACTGGCCTACCTGGTTAAATAAAGGGGGGGAAAAAATTATAATAATAAAAAAATATATATATATATGTTGTGAAACTGTTAGATATCACTTGTTAGATATTATTGCACTATGGGAGCTAGAAGCACAAGCATTTCGCTACACCCGCAATAACATCTGCTAAACATGTGTATGTGACCAATAACATCTGCTAAACATGTGTATGTGACCAATAACATCTGCTAAACACGTGTATATGACCAATAACATCTGCTAAACATGTGTATGTGACCAATAACATCTGCTAAACATGTGTATGTGACCAATAGATTTGATTAGATTTTGCAACCACAACAAAACCTAGTTAGACAGGCCCTAGGTGCTACAAATGGGCCAGCCCATCTGACATTTGCCCCGAAATTCCAGATGGTAAGTCCGCCTCTGCTCACGCATTGGCCTACTTACAACCCCTCTACTGCTGGGCCAACCTTACGTCTCCATTACCCCCATTCAATAAAGAATCCTAAAAAATGGTTGCTCCAGTAGCTTCAACAGTACGTGCAGTGCCCAAAGTTGAAGCTTGGCGTCCCATACCAGCCCAATGGAAACCCCTTCACTTTCTGGCGTAACTTGTTACGCACAGACTTCCGTGACTGGGCCCGGGACGTCCATAGCCCATCCATAGACGTGGCCGTGTATGCTGTGCTGCGTTCGCTGGCGCAGTGTCCCGTGTGGAGAGAGAGAGAGGGCGAAGTTTGCTCTGCTCTGCCTCAGCGCTGCTGGAATCGAACACAACAATGGCGACTCCCAGTTCCAACAGCAACTCAACAACCTCCAGCGGAAACAGCAACATTGCAGGATCCACCTCGCACCACCATCACCCGCAAACACAACACATGACCACCGTCAGCAGCATGCAAGGTTAGACCAGATGCCCTAAATGTCTATTTTCAAGTTGATCAGAGCTATTAAACGTTAACTGTTGAAAAACATGACTTGGCTAGCCTAACTACCATTGCCCCGAGGCTAAGCTACATAGCAGAGATTCCGTATAGCTAACTATATATTCTGCTAAATGTAGCGCGTCGGCCATTTGTTGCAACGTTGTGATTTTCTGCTAGGTGTACTGTAACAATGTTACAACCGCTGATATGTAAACGCACCAACTGAAAATTGTTGCATTGTAGTTACGGACGTTCCACTGCAATTGAGTTTACATCAACCGATGTTAGCTGCTACATGCACAACGAAACCCAAGGCCTAGTACCAGATTGAGAAATTKATGTTTCCCCTTTCACWAAACCTACGTATTTATTACTGTATTGTTACTAAATTAATTACACTATATGTAGATAATAACGTTTCAATTACTTTGTTTTCTAATATATATTTTACCTTTTTTAAACAATGAGACATAATTGGCATTGARATGTTAACTGTCAGTGCTATATTTTGAGTGACAATGTATTATGTCGCAATCTGTGATCAGTGTTGGTGCTATCTACTATGTACTTCGTGTGTGTCTGTCGGGAAAATTCCAGTTTCAACTCTTTTATTTTTAAACATTTCAGAAAGCAACACGTGCTGGAGRTGTCAAAACGAAACAGGTACTATTTATTTTTATTTATAGGATTTCAGTAGAATATTACTAGGTTGATGTGATATTCTGTTGATCATAGTGGAATATATACTTCCATCCAGGTTATATAATGACCAGACAACAGGAAGATCTCTCTCTCTCTCTCTCCCTACTTTAGAGTTTCAGATAGGGTGGGTATAATTTGTGGAACGTTCCAACAGGAATCTGTTCCAAAAACTTCGTAAAGTACAAGGTTGCCAATAAACAACRCATACAAAGTTGCCTGATCAATYCACCTAGCTAACTAGCTGCCGAATAGCCACCAACTCACCACGTAGCTTATTCTTAATGTTTGTCCATAGGCTACCAGAGTGAGGACAGACATTTTACGGAATAAACGTGGTGAGTTAAAAACTTTATGAATTAGCCCACTCCCTGCCCGGTATTTTATTCTGCCGCTATACAACCTTGTTATTTACAACGTTTTTGGAACAGATTCCTGTTGGRACATTTCATAAATGATACCCACTAACACACTCTCATAGCACACCAACCCTCTCTCTCTGTGGGTGCATCTCAATATTCTGAAGTGGCTTCCTCTCCCTGTCTCCTTTCCTCCTCCATCTGCAATGACTGGACAGGTAAAAGCAAAGACTTGGTTGGTATCGACCGTATCTCTTTTACCTAGTATGTGTTGTCAGAGCCGTGAAGGAGAGTAGACAAGGTAGGTGAGGGAGGAGAGGAGACAAGGAGTGGAAGCCACTYTAGACTATTGAGATGCCGTCTTACACCTCTGGAGAGACCTGAAAATAGCTGTGCAGCGACGCTCCCCATCCAACCTGACAGAGCTTGAGAGGATCTCAGAGACGAATGGGAGAAACTCCCCAAATAAAGTGTGCCAAGCTTGTAGCGTCATACCCAAGAAGACTCGGCTGTAATCGCTGCCAAAGGTGCTTCAACAAAGTACAGAGTAAAGGGTCTGAATACTTATGTAAATGTGATTTTTTAATAAACTTTTTAATACATTTGCAAAAATGTCTAAACTGTTTTTGCTTCATTAATCAAATCAATCAAATCAAATTTTATTAGTCACATACACATGGTAGCAAGATGTTAATGCGAGTGTAGCGAAATGCTTGTGCTTCTAGTTCCGACAATGCAGTAATAACCAACAGTAATCTAACCTAACAATCCACGCTACTACCTTACACACACACACAAGTGTGAAGGGATAAAGAATATGTACATAAAGATATATGGTATGAGTGGTGGTACAGAACGGCATGGCAGATGCAGTAGATGGTATAGAGTACGGTATATACATATGAGATGAGTACTGTAGGGTATGTAAACATAAAGTGGCATAGTTTAAAGTGGCTAGTGTACATGTATTGCATAAAGATGGCAAGATGCAGTAGATGATATAGAGTACAGTATATACATATGAGATGGGTAATGTAGGGTATGTAAACATTAGTATTAAGTGGCATTGCTTAAAGTGGCTAGTGCGTACATTTTTACATAATTTCCATCAATTCCCATTTTTAAGTGGCTGGAGTTGAGTCAGTATGTTGGCAGCGGCCGCTAAATGTTAGTTGGTGGCTGTTAACAGTCTGATGGCCTTGAGATAGAAGCTGTTTTTCAGTCTCTCGGTCCCTGCTTTGATGCACCTGTACTGACCTCGCCTTCTGGATGATAGCGGTGAACAGGCAGTGGCTGGGTGGTTGTTGTCCTTGATGATCTTTATGGCCTTCCTGTGACATCGGGTGTGTAGGTGTCCTGGAGGCAGGTAGTTTGGCCCTGGTGATGCGTTCTGCAGACCTCACTACCCTTGGAGAGCCTTACGGTTGTGGGCGGAGCAGTTCCGTACCAGGCGGTGATACAGCCCGACAGGATGCTCTCATTGTGCATCTGTAGAAGTTTGTTGAGTGCTTGGGTGACAAGCCGAATTTCTTCAGCCTCCTGAGGTTGAAGAGGCGTGCTGCGCCTTCCTTCACAACGCTGTCTGTGTGGGTGGACCAATTCAGTTTGTCCGTGATGTGTACACCGAGGAACTTAAAAACTTCCACCTTCTCCACTACTGACCCGTCGATGTGGATAGGGGGTGCTCCCTCTGCTGTTTCCTGAATCCACAACTCAATCTCCTTTGTTTTGTTGACGTTGAGTATGAGGTTATTTTCCTGACACCACACTCCGAGGGCCCTCACCTCCTCCCTGTAGGCCGTCTCGTCGTTGTTGGTGATCAAGCCTACCACTGTAGTGTCATCCGCAAACTTGATGATCGAGTTGGAGGCGTGCATGGCCACGCAGTCGTGGTGAACAGGGAGTACAGGAGAGGGCTCAGAACGCACCCTGTTGGGGCCCAGTGTTGAGGATCAGCGCGGGTGGAGATGTTGTTACCTACCCTCACCACCTGGGGCGGCCCGTCAGGAAGTCCAGGACCCAGTTGCACAGGCGGGGTCGAGACCCAGGGTCTCGAGCTTGATGACGAGTTTGGAGGGTACTATGGTGTTAAATGCTGAGCTGTAATCGATGAACAGCATTCTCACATGGGTATTCCTCTTGTCCAGATGGGTTAGGGCAGTGTGCAGTGTGGTTGCGATTGCGTCGTCTGTGGACCTATTGGGTCGGTAAGCAAATTGGAGTGGGGTCGGGGTGTCCGGTAGGGTGGAGGTGATATGTCCTTGACTAGTCTCTCAAAGCACTTCATGATGACGGAAGTGAGTGCTACGGGGCGAAGTCGTTTAGCTCAGGTTACCTTAGCTTTCTTGGGAACAGGAACAATGGTGGCCTCTTGAAGCATGTGGGAACAGCAGACTGGATAAGGATTGATTGAATATGTCCGTAAACACACCAGCCAGCTGGTCTGCGCATGCTCTGAGGACGCGGCTGGGAATGCCGTCTGGGCCTGCAGCCTTGCGAGGGTTAACACGTTAAATGTTTACTCACCTCGGCTGCAGTGAAGGAGAGCCGCAGGTTTTGGTAGGGGGCCGTGTCAGTGGCACTGTATTGTCCTCAACGGGCAAAAAGTGTTTAGCCTGTCTGGGAGCAAGACATCCTGGTCCTCG
>NW_019942924.1:203634-206965 GCF_002910315.2 Salvelinus sp. IW2-2015 | reverse complement strand
CTACTTTAATGTACTGAAACTCAACTCTGAGACTTCTGGTTACATGACTTAGTGGAGTTTGTGGCTTACTAGTTTTTATTGAAATGGTTCTCAATAGCTAGTTTTCCATCCAGTTAGTGAGAGATTTTCATGTGAAAATTCTAAAATCCACATAAAGAAAATGTGAATTTTGCCACTAGTGGTGACTAGTGGCACTAGTCCACCTAACTTGTTGCCGATAAAAATCAGTGCGTGATGACAATTCACACACAAATGTGATTTTTCACTTAAGTTTTCATGTACTGAATAAATGTTTCCAACACTTTTTCAATTCTACCAATAGTTTTGTCACAAACTGTTGCGTTAAATAGCAAATGGTCTTGGCACGTGTGTGTAGGCTAGTCTACACACTGAGATTATTATGGATAAGACTGTCAAAAGGAACTCAAGTCTCGATAATAACGTCACCAGAATCAAACCCTCGATATTTATTGGAACATGAAGATCACCGTGCACTTTCAYCACCYTGTGCAGTTCATAAGTTATTTMAYCTGTAGCCTAATAAACTGCGTTGTTTCCTGAGTCGTAGTGGGAGGACCACATCATATCATCGCGTGATTCSAAGTTTACTTTGATATGATGGTCTTTACATCAATGTTTGTGCATTAAGGCGTTTCCACCACCGTTTCTTGCATAACAAATTTTACCGACACAAAATKATCCCAACGTGTCAAACGAACAAATGATCTGTTGGYATTTATAAAATTATACCGAAACTTCCTGTTTCCATCCCATCTCTCATGATTTAAAAGAATACTTTTGAGTTTACTCGTGTGAAAACTGTTGATAGAAACATGGTTATTGGTCTCACTTTATGATACAGTCCTGAAAACTGTTTCATATTGTGAAAAATACTTATTCCATGGTCATACATCCTATTCGGTTCCATCGCCATAGAATCATAACTATATGTCCCATTCACCAATGTAGCGTTACCTGGTCTCCCTTGTTCCCTAACCAGCATATGTTGTGTACAAACTGTTTCCTCCTGTGTCTCTCTGCCAGGTAAACGTAAAGCCCTGAAGCTGAACTTCGCCAACCCTTCAGTGAAGCCAGCTACCAGGTTGCCCCTYAACCCCACACCTTCAACCGCCCCCTCCTTCCAGAACCCACACATGTAAGTGCTGTGGAGAGCGGATCAGAAATGCACACTTAGAGACCTGATAGTCCTTAGCTTTCTAACAGGTTATGTATTTCTGTTTGGTTTTATTGTTGTAGAGAAACATCTTCACAGTAGTAGGGTACTGTCTGTGTGAAGGAATAGTGTTTAAGACTCTGAGAATACAGTAAAATGGCTGTGCAGGATTAGWCCGCATCTTCAGTCTCTTCTTCAGTGTGGTCTGCTCTGCTATTGAGGAAGAAACCAAGACGTTATGATTGTAAAGGAACGAGGTGGGTTAGAAATCACTTCCTTGCGTATGTATGATGCTCCCTTCTGCCCCAAAACACTCTCTTCTTCATTCTCTCTCTGTTTCCTCTTTTTCCTCTCTATTCCTCTTTTCCACCTCCTCCCTCTCTCACCCTGTCTTCATCCTTCCTCACATCTCTTTACCTCTCTTTCTCCTCTCTTCTCCATCCTCTTCCTCCCCTACAGAGAGCGTATGAGGACACACAGTATCGAGTCGTCGGGGAAGCTGAAGATTTCTACGGAGAATGCCTGTGACTTCACGGCCGAGGACCTGAGGGACCTGGGGGAGATYGGCCGTGGGGCCTAYGGCTCCGTCAACCAGATGCAGCACAAACCCAGCGGACAGATCATGGCCGTCAAGGTGACCACACCAGCTGCTCTCATCCTCACTGACTGAGACGTTCCAAGTTGAATACTAACGTTGATATACTGTAGTCTACGCACCTCGTCAATCAGATTGATCTGGGTTAAGAGGGCGGGTGTTATGGAGGACGCATGACTCGACTTTCGCCTCTCCCAATCCTGTTGGGGAGTTGCAGCGATGAGGCAAGATTGTAGTGGATCACAATTGGATATCACGACAATGGGGAGACAAATGAGCGCATCTCAAGGATGGCGCATAACAAGTATGAGACCTGGTAAAATATTGTCTTGGTTCTTGGTGGATGGTAGACCTAGTCATACAATAGTGTTTTAATGGTCTTCATCAGGTGGCGACTAGGACGCGCTTTAAACTGATCTCTCAGCTGTTAATAGTTTCCTCTATTTCTGCTGAACACCTGTTGTTGTTGTCGTCTCTGTCCCCCCCTCCCAGAGGATCCGCTCCACGGGGGATGAGAAGGAACAGAAGCAGCTGCTGATGGATCTAGACGTGGTGATGAGGAGTAGTGACTGTCTCTACATCGTTCAGTTCTACGGAGCTCTCTTCAGAGAGGTGAGACTGTCAAATCACATTTTATTTGTCACATGATTCGTAAACAACAGGTGTGGACTAACAGTAATGCTTACTGATGGGCCCTTTCCCTTGTCAATAAGACAAGGAATAAATACACAATGAGTAACAATAACATGGCTATATACATGGGTTATCAGTACCGAGTCGATGGGCAGAGGTACGAGGTCATTGAAGTAGATAAGTACATATAGGTAGGGATAAAATGACTAGGCAGGATAGAGTAAACATTAGCAGCAGCGTATGTGATGAGTCTAAAGAGTTAGTGCAAAGGGGGTTCAATGCAGATAGTCCGTGTAGCTATTTGAAGCTGTTCCTGGTCCTATTGGTTCCAGACTTGGTGCATCGGTACCGCTTGCTGTGCGGTAGCAGAGAGAACAGTATGACTTGGGTGGCTGGAGTCCTTGACAATTTTTAGGGCCTTCCTCTGACACGTCTGGTATAGAGCTCCTTGATGGCGGGGAGCTCATACGCACTACCCTCTGTAGCACCTTGTGGTCGGATACCGAACAGTTGCCGTACCAAGTGGTGATGCAGACAGTCAAGATGCTCTCAATGGTGCAGCTGTAGTACTTTTTGAGGATTAGGCTCATGCCAAATCTTTTTGTTTTGCTTCCTGAGGCATTATTGTGTCTTCTTCACGACTGTCTTGGTGTGTGTGGACCATGTTAATTCCTTAGTGATGTGGAGACCGATTAACTTGAAGCTCTCGACCTGCTCCACTACAGCCCCATCAATGTGAATGGGGGCGTGCTCTGCCCTCAGTTTCCTTTAGTCCACGTTCAGCTCCTTTGTCTTGCTGACGTTGAGGGAAAGGTTGTTGTCCTGGCACCACACTGCCAGATCTCTGACCTCCTCCCTGTAGATAGTCTCATCGTTGTCGGTGATCAGGCCTACCACTGTTGTGTGTTCTGCAAACTTAATGATGGTGT
>NW_019942924.1:153426-203609 GCF_002910315.2 Salvelinus sp. IW2-2015 | reverse complement strand
TCCTCCCGAAACAATTACCCGCCAAACGCGCTCCCTATAACACCCGCCCTCTTAAACCCAGATCAATCTATTTTAACGAGGTGCGTAGACTACAGTATTAAAGGCGAGCGTTAATTGAAAGAACCGATTTAATTAGGAGCCGATTCAAGTTTTCATAACAATCGGAAAATCGGTAATTTTGGACGCCGTTTTTTTTTACACCTTTATTGAACTAAGGCAAGTCAAGTTAAAGAACCAATTCTTATTTTCCAATGACGGCCTAGGAACGCGTGGGTTACTGCCCTTGTTTCAGGGGTCAGAACGACAGATGTTTACGTTGTCAGCCTCAAGGTATTCATCTTGCAAACCTTACCGGTTAAACTAGCCAACCGCTCTAAACCACCTGCATCACGAGGCCGCCTGTTAGCGAATGCAGTGCAAGAAAGCCAAGTAAGTTGCTACTAGCATTAAACTTATCTTATAAAGAAAACACATCAATTCAATGCATAATCACTAGTATATATAACTCACATGGTTGCATTGATATTACTAGTTTATTCGTAAGCGTGTCCTTGCGTTGCATTATAAATCCGATGCAAGGTGGCGCATTCGCGAAAAAGGACTGTCGTTGCTCCAACGCCGTACCTAACCAATAAACATCCAATGCCTTTCTTAAAATTCAATACGGACAGAAAGTAATATATTTTTAAACCTGGCAATCATTTCAGCCTAAAAAAAAGAAAATCCAGGCTTAGGCACGGCAATATTTAACCAGGTGAAAATATTGTCACTTCTCTTGCGTTCACATGGCACGCAAGAGTCAGGGTATAGAGTGAATATGCAACAGTATTGGGGCCGCCTGGCATTTTGCGGAAACTAATGCCAAAGAATTTCTACGTAAATATGAAAAACATTGAAGGTTGTGCATTGTAACAGGATAAAAATTTTTTAGACTTATGGATGAGCACCTGTTAGATAAAAGTAACGGAACGGGTCCGTTCATTTCACTGGAAAGGAAAATAAACGTATTTGTTATTTGAGATGGATAGTTTCCGGATTCGGCCATATTTAAATGACCTAAGGCTCGTATTCTGGTGTTATTATGTTTAATTAAGTCTATGATTTAGATTAGAGCAGTTCTGACTTGAGCGAATGTTAGGCACCAGCAGGCTCGTAAGCAGTCACTTCAAAACAAGCACTTTCATGCGTTTTGCCAAGCAAGCTCTTCGCAATGCTTTCAAGCATTGCGCTGTTTATGACTTTCAAGCCTATCAGCTCCCGAGATTAGGCTGTTGTAAACCGCATGTGAAATGGCTAGGCAGTTACGCGGGAGGTGCGCGCTAAGTAGCGTTTAACGTCACTCGGCTCGAAGACTGTGAGTAGTTGTTTCCCCTTGCTCTGCATTGGGGTAACGGTCTGCGTCGAGGGTGGCTGTGTCGTTGTGTTCCTGGGTTCGAGCCCAAGGTAGCAGCGAGACTGGGAGGGGGATGGAAGCTATACGGTACCTGGCAATACTAAAGTGCCTATAAAAACATCCAATAGTCAAAGGTAATATGAAATACATAATGGTTATAGAAAGAAATAGTCCTAAATTCCTATTAATAACTACAACCTTAAAACTCTTAACCTGGGAATATTGAAGACTCATGTTAAAAGGAAAACCACCAGCTTCACATTGTTTCATGTTGTTTGCACAAGGAACTTAAAACGTAGCTTTTCTTAACATGGCACATATGCACTCTTACTTTTCTTCTCGCACCACTTTGTTTTTGCATTATTTAAAACCAAAATTGAAACATGTTTTCATTATTTTAATTTGAGGCTAAATAGATTTTAATTGATGGTATTATTATTAAGTAAAAATAAGTGTTCATTTCAGATTGTTGTAATTGTCATTATTATAAATTTTAAAAAATCAACAGCCGATTAGATCGTACGGCTTTTTTTTGGTCCTCCAATAACTATCGTAAAATCTTAAAAGCTAGATCGGTCGACTACAGTATATCAACGTTAGTATTCAACTTGGAAGTCTCAGTCAGTGAGGATGAGAGCAGCTGTGTGGGTCACCTTGACGGCCATGATCTGTCCGCTGGGTTTGTGCTGCATCTGGTTGACGGAGCCGTAGGCCCCACGGCCATCTCCCCCAGGTCCCTCAGGTCCTCGGCCGTGAAGTCACAGGCATTCTCCGTAGAAATCTTCAGCTTCCCCGACGACTCGATACTGTGTGTCCTCATACGCTCTCTGTAGGGGGGAGAGATGGAGAAAGAGAGGAGAAAGAGAGGTAAAGAGATGTGAGGAAGGATGAAGACAGGGTGAGAGAGGAGGAGGTGGAAAAGAGGAATAGAGAGGGAAAGAGGAAACAGAGAGAGAATGAAGAAGAGAGGTGTTTTGGGGCAGAAGGGAGCATCATACATACCAAGGAAGTGATTTTAACCCACCTCGTTCCTTTACAATCATAACGTCTTGGTTTCTTCCTCAATAGCAGAGCAGACCACACTGAAGAAGAGACTGAAGATGCGGCTAATCCTGCACAGCCATTTTACTGTATTCTCAGAGTCTTAAACACTATTCCTTCACACAGACAGTACCCTACTACTGTGAAGATGTTTCTCTTACAACAATAAAACCAAACAGAAATACATAACCTGTTAGAAAGCTAAGGACTATCAGGTCTCTAAGTGTGCATTTCTGATCCGCTCTCCACAGCACTTACATGTGTGGTTCTGGAAGGAGGGGGCGTTGAAGGTGTGGGGTTGGGGCAACCTGGTAGCTGGCTTCACTGAAGGGTTGGCGAAGTTCAGCTTCAGGGCTTTACGTTTACCTGGCAGAGAGGACACAGAGGAAACAGTTTGTACACAACATATGCTGGTTAGGGAACAAGGGAGACCAGGTAACGCTACATTGGTGAATGGGACATATAGTTATGATTCTATGGCGATGGAACCGAATAGGATGTATGACCATGGAATAAGTATTTTTCACATATGAAACAGTTTTCAGGACTGTATATAAAGTGAGACCAATAACCATGTTTCTATCAACAGTTTTCACACGAGTAAACTCAAAAGTTCTTTTTAAATCATGAGAGATGGGATGGAAACAGGAAGTTTCGGTAAATTTTATAAATCCAACAGATCATTTGTTCGTTTGACACGTTGGATAATTTTGTGTCGGTAAAATTTGTTATGCAAGAAACGGTGGTGGAACGCTTAATGCACAAACATTGATGTAAAGACCATCATATCAAAGTAAACTTGAATCACGCGATGATATGATGTGGTCCTCCCACTACGACTCAGGAAACAACGCAGTTTATTAGGCTACAGTGAAATAACTTATGAACTGCACAGGTGTGAAAGTGCACGGTGATCTTCATGTTCCAAAATATCGAGGGTTTGATTCTTGTGACGTTATTATCGAGACTTGAGTTCCCTTTGACAGTCTTATCCATATAATCTCAGTGTGTAGACTAGCCTACACACACGTGCCAAGACCATTTGCTATTTAACGCAACACGTTTGTGACAAAACTATTGGTAGAATTGAAAAAAGTGTTGGAACATTTATTCAGTACATGAAAACTTAAGTGAAAAATCACATTTGTGTGTGAATTGTCATCACGCACTGATTTTATCGGCAACAAGTTAGGTGGACTAGGTGTAGACGAGTGCAAAATTCACATTTTCTTTATGTGGATTGAAATTTTCACATGAAAATCTCTCACTAACTGGATGGAAAACTAGCTATTGAGAACCATTTCAATAAAAACTAGTAAGCCACAAACTCCACTAAGTCATGTAACCAGAAGTCTCAGAGTTGAGTTTCAGTACATTAAAGTAGAGTGATGTTTCAGGAGACTGGAAATAATATTATAGCTACCAGATCATTCGGAAGTATTCAGACCATTGACTTTTCCCACATTTTGTTAGTTTACAGCCTTATTCTAAAATGATTTTTTTTAAAATATTTTCCTCATCCATCACAAACAAACCATAATGACAAAGCGAAAAAACCAGTTTAGGACATTTGTTGCAGAAATGTATTATTAAAAGAGTTTATATAAAAAAAATCACATTTTAACATAAGTAGATGTCAAGACCCCTCTTCTCTGCTAACTTGTTAAGCACCTTTGGCAGCGATTACAGCCGAGTCTTCTTGGGCTTATGGACGCATCAAGTCTGGGCAACATCTGTATTTGGGAGTTTCTTCCCATTCGTCTCTGCAGATCCTTCTCAAAGCTCTGTCAGGCTTTTGGATGCGGGCGAGTCGCTGCACAGCTAATTTTCAGGGTCTCTCAAGAGGTTTGTAAGGACGGCATCTCAATAGTCTAAAAGTGGCTTTCACTCCTTGTGCTTCCTCCCTCCTCCCCAATCACACTACCTGTCTACTCTCCTTCCACGGGCTCTTGACCCAACAACATAACCTAGGTAAAGAGAGATACGGTCGATAACCAAACCAAGTCCTTTGCCTTTTAACCTGTCCAGTCATTGCAGGATGGAGAAAGGAGGAGACAGAGAGGAAGCACTTGCAGAATGAATGGCCCCGAACTTGTTAGTGTAACAGGACGAAGGATTGGCACCGAACAGAAGAGCCAAGAGTTTTGGGGTGTTGCGTGATTGAGAGGCCTGCTCATTATGTTTAGCCTTTGCTACTCATCAAAACCGTTAATTTGAAAGTGTCCCAACGGAATCTGTTCCAAAAAACGTTGTTAAATATACGAAGGTTTGTTTTTAGCGCAGGAAGTAAAATACCGGCAGGAGTCGGTCTAAATTCATAAAAGTTTTTTAAACTCACCACTTTATTCCGTACAAAGTCTGTCCTCACCTTGGCTTAGGCCATGGTGTTAAAACGATTTATAGAAATGTTATAGCTACCCGTGGTTGAGTTGTGGCTATTTCCGGCAGCTTTAGGTTAAGCCGAATAGTGGATGAATCAGGCCAACTGCGCTATAGTTGTTTATTTGGCAAACCCTGTGACTCTACTTTAGAACAATTTTTGGGAACAAAAGATGTCCGTTTTGGAACGTTGCGGCAAATGTATACTCCACCCCTATCTTGAAACTCTAAAAAGTAGGAGAGAGAGAGAGAGAAGATTCTTTCCTGTTGTTCTTGTCCAATTATATTTAACCCTGGATGGAATAGTAATCTAACTGTAAGCTTCCCACTATAAGTCAACGAGATACATATGCCACATTCAACCCTTAGTAAAGTATTCTACTAAGATCCTTAAATAAAAATAAATAGACCGTTGGTATTTTACACACCTCCAGCACGTGTCTGGCTTTCCTGAAAATGTTTCTACAAATAAAAAAGAGTTAGGAAACGTGGAGAATTTTCCACGACAGAGACAACACACGTCGAAAGTACAGTAGTTAGATAGCCGACCCGAGATACTGAAATCACAAGAGATTGCGAAGACATAATACAATTGCACTTCATAAAAATATAGCACTGACAGTTTACATCATCGCAATGCCAATTAATGTCTCAGTTGCTTAAGAAAAAAAGGTTAAAATTATAATATTAGAAAACAAAGGTATATTGGAAACCGTTATTATCTACATATAGTGTAATTAATGATAGTAACTCAATACAGAATAAAAATACGTAGGTGTTTGTGGAAAAGTGGGAAACATAAGAATCTTCTCAATTTAGTGTACCTAGGACACTTTGGGTTTCGTTGTGCACTGTAGGCATCTAAATCTGGATTGTACAAACTCATAATTGCAATGAACGTCCCCGTTTAAGCTACCAATGCAAAACAATTTTCAGTTGTGGTGTTTACATATCCACCGTTGCTGTAACATTGTTACAGCTACACCTAAGCTAGAAAAAATATCCAGTAAAGGCGTTGACAAACAAATGCTGGCGCCGAGAGAGAGCCTACCATTTAGCAGAGAGATATAGTATAAAGCTACACTGTATCTCTGCTATGTAGGCTTAGCCTTCGGGCCAATGGGTTAGTTGTTAAGGCTGACCCAAGTCATGTTTTTCTAAACAGTTCAACGTTTAATAACCTCTGATCCACTTTGAAAAATAGGACATTTTAGGCAGTCTGGTCTAAACCTTGCATGCTGCTTGACGTTGGTCAGTTTGTGTCTTGCGGGGTGATGGTGGTTGCGAGGTGGGATCCCTCGCAATTGTTGCGGTGTTCCGCTGCGAGAGTTGTTGAGTACGCTGTATGAGAACTGTCGAGCGCCATTTGTGTTCGATTTGCCAGCAGCGCACTGAGCGCAGAAGCAGACGCTAAGAGCACTTCGCTCCTCTCTCTCTCAAGGCTACCCACGACCGCGACATACCGTGCCCAACCAGCGACAGATGCTACACACGACCTCTATGATGGGGACTATGGAGACGTCCCGGGCCCAGTCACGGAAGTCTGTGCGTAATAACAAGCATTACGCCGAAGAATAGTGAAAGAGGTTTCCAGTATTGGCTTGGTATGGGACAGCCAAGCTCAACTTTGGGACCGACCACACTTACTGTGTGTATAGCTTAACATGAAGACCAAACACTGTTGAGTTTATTGTAATGGTTTAAGGAATGCAGACCTTAATGTTTTGGCCCAGCAAGTAGAGCACGGGTTGTACTAGGCCCACAAGTGCGAGGATCAGAAGGCGGCCCAGTCTTACCATCCTGGAATTTCGGGCAAACTTGTCAAATGGCTGGACCCACACTTCTACAAACGAACACTAAGGTGAATTCCCGATGATTTCATTTAAACTAGAGTTTTGTTATCTAGAGCCGAGTCCATGTACAAACTCTAATCCAACAAACCCATCTATTGTCCTACATACACCCAATGTACTATTAGAACAACAACAGATTGTTTATGTCGAACTTAGATCCAACACCACTGTATAGCATAGTGTATATTTAGCTTCTACTGATAAATAACACCCACTCTTAAGACAACGCCTACTATAGTTCCACACAAAACAAACTCCTCTTTCCGCAGAACGTACATTATCCACCATCATAATCACGATCGACCTGATGCAGATGTTATTGCGAGGTATGTCATGACGAAATGCTTGGCTTACTAGACATTCACCCATAGTGTCGAAACACATATTCAAACAAGCTAATATCCTTAAACCCAGTATCACACCAACAACAACACCTCAATTACTTAAATATACCTTTCATTTATCTGTATATTATTAACCAGTTTATCCTCTCCCTCGCTTGTATATTTTAGACCAGGTAGTGCCATGTGAATAATGAGATAACAAGTTCTCTCATTGTAACAAATCCAACACTGCGGCCAAGAGACTAAAGCATAGAAGGAGTGCGACAAAAACAACAATCACAGCAGTTACACCGATAAACAAACAACAGTCATAACACATAGATAAAAATCTATGTACAGTGTGTGGGCAAAATCAGAGACAAGGATAGCAGTGGCATAGCACGTAAAATAGCCATAGGGGTGCGAATATTACAATTTTAGCATTAACACGATGATAGAGTGCAGATGATGTGATGTGCCAGGTAGAGAGACTTGGCTGTGCAATATACTAGCAGCAAGACGGACTAAAGTACCGAATATCTGTGGATGAAGGTCAGTTTGGTGATGCCCTCAAGTGAACCAGACATGAGCCCTGAGATGTCACAGACTACCAAGTAATCAGCCATAGCTAGCCTCCACAGGACCATCTGGATCCATCCAAGATATAAACAGAAAGGCGAGATATAAATAGACTACCGAACACATACCCCGAGTGATTTCTCGTGCATTAACGATGCCCCCAGTCCTACTTGGCGAGCAGCAGACCTGGCAAGGAATGCGGCCCAAAGAGCTCTTTGAGCCTCTCTCCCGGCGTATGACCCAGAGTTACAAAACCGCTGAGAGCTGGCTAATTGAGTCCTGGAAGAAGGGAGAGGATTAGTACAGCTCACGAACCCAGAACACCCTCTACGGCTAATTACTCTTATAGTCTCTCCCCACCAATCTCAATTCTATTCCAGAACCATATCCCAGCCAGGATGCTTTGTTTCGGGCGGAGTGATGGTGTCCGACCAACGACATTCGGGTGGAAGAGCATAGCACATTATAGTATTTTTATACTAGCATTAAAGCAGTTGAGGAGCACACGAAGAGAGTGTTGTATAGACGTTGAAGCTATTGCTTTTGGAAGAGTTTGTTAATCAGTCCCCAGCTAGCCCAAAGAGAGTGGGCTCAGGATTATTTGTATATCAGTGACATCTGGTGTACGTACTGCATAGAGGTGGATCTATGCTAGAAACCACTCACGCAGCAAGCGCAACAGTCAATATGACTATAATACAAGAGAAATAGAGGTGGCCCAAAATTGAACCTGTGGTACCCCCATAGCAGACTGCCAGAGGTTTTTGGACAAAACAGACCTGATCCGTATTTAGACATCACACTGAACTTCATGTCTGATAAAGTTGTTCGTAAGGGCCCAGGCGCAGGCTAGTCATTTGAGACAAAGCCCCATGCTATTGAGCTCTAGCGGTTAAACATGCAAGTGATTGATCAGAGTCGAAAGCCATTGATGCCAGGTCCCGACCCAGCTGCTATCAGGACTGGCCACGAAGGTACTGTCTTTTTATCGATGGCGGTTATGATACGCTATTGGACCTTGAGCATTGGACTCGAGGTGCAACCTCAAATTGAGACCAGCTCATGGAACTCAGATTGTCATAGTCAGGATGATAGGTACTGGTCGGGATTACGAAATGTGCATAGTTAATCTATCTTAAAAATTCGATTATCGTCATGACTTTAATTTCTGGATTTTTGTTTTAGATTCGTCTCTCCCACCAGTATGGATAAGCTTCCCCTGATGTTGATAAAATAATAATCTGGAACCTTCTTACATGCTTTGGAAAGTAGGAGCAAAAACCTGCAAAAAATCGGAGCCCATGTGTAGTGTCAAGAGAGCCTCGTTGCGTTCTCTCACACCCACCATTCGATTATTGAGTAATTGTGTATGGTACTTGTTCTGCTATATTTTTGAGAAATAGGCCTAGTCTAGGCCTATCCTTACAATGTGTACTATTGTAGCGTCACCATCGTTTATTTGTCCCAATAAAAAACTATAACAACAGATAGTAAACTAACACCCACATATATTCTATTAATCGTTTGTATTTAATAATATCAATTTAACAGAGTGTGTAATTGAAACTTATGTCCATGTTCGTATCAAGCCCTACAGCCCAATTGATATACCACAAGAACTTCTTGGCAGTTCGCGAAAACAAGTGTTCTGGTTTTCGATACATTCTACACGAGCGCTAACGGAAAAGGTTCCTAGAAGTCAGGAATGCAACATGCCTCGTACAAAAGACACTCCTACATATGTACTGGAGCCGTCCAACCCCCAAGCCACCACCTGTTGTTAAGTTTGCGGCCACGCCTCTTCCGTGCTGACCCCCCTACCAACCAAACATATCACCTCCTTTTATAATATATATATTATTTCTTCCGATTGAACTGTATTTTCAACTCACTTACATGGTCTAAGCGCTAGATTCTCATGCAGGCACCCTCCTCACCACTTTACCTCACCAGAGCATCCAACAATTACCATTCCTCTCCAACATCGCCCAAAACCCTTTGATCTCCGTTGCTCCCGTAACGTATTCACAAACGCCCACTACAAGCTTGCTCCTTTCGCTTATATGACCTAACAAAACCTTTGCGATCAGTAATGGAAGTGGTGTCCAATTCCTAAGTGTTGAGAGTAATGTTAAAAATAAACAACAGACTTTGTATGCCGTACCAAATGCGACATTATTTGTGGAACTAACACCTCAAGTAATCTCCTCTTGGGCTCCCGATGCACAGCCATAGTCTAAATTCAACTGCTGTATGCTCATGCAGAGCATTCACTATCAGACCCTGGTTCGATCCTGCTGTATCACCAACCAGTTTGTGATTGGGAGTCCCATAGGGCGTTGCACAATTGCGCCCAGCTCTGTCTGGGTTAGGAGGGTTTGCGCCCGCTGTACCTCATTGTAAGATAAGAATTTTTCTTAACTGCCTCGCGTACAATCAAATACTGAAGAGTATGAGTCTTTAGGACTGGCATGGAGAAGTTTCGTGCACATCCTAAGCAAACTGATAACTGGTTTGAAGATACAACTTAGACCGAAACCCTATGTTTAACCCTCTCATGTAAGGTCCACAAGAGCAATTCCTTGAAGAATCATAGCTTAGCAGAATGCTTAGGATGCAGTTGCTGTGTAGTAAATGGGTACCAAATGACACCTTAGTGTTCTGTGTAGATAGCGTGCTTGAGCACACATACACAAGCGTAATACAACCACCCAATACTGATTTGTACCGCCAAACATAGTGTGAAAATACACATAACTAATTTGTCTAAAATGTGAGGCTACTTGTATTAATCGCTATCGTGCTCAATGACTGGGCGACCGCATTTCCAGTGAGAACATTCCAAATTTTGAGTCGCGACGTTCAGCATACTTGAATCCTCCTAACTCGACCATTGACTATTAATCAGGACAGTTCAGTATTCTGTCAGACATTCTTCCATATTCCCTTAGAATGTACATCCATTGGCCTCATTACACAAGTGGACGTGTATACCGAAAGCAGGCGTCTACAGTGCGAGTCCGTTCTTGTGTGGTTTGGGTCTCTCTACACCTCCGAGGGGAGTTAGTGCACCTAAATCGATACTCGATTATACTCGCCTGCTTCGTGTGCTCAGTTCCTGTGCATACAAGCAGCACCCATATGCTCTGCGTACACTCTATTCGAATGAGTACGCGATGTTCGCTTTCAGCGATATCCATAGTTCGATGAGATGGAATCTTAATAGCACGCTGAGAGTGAAGATAGAATAGCTGGGAGTTGGGATAGGAATGGATCCTATAGAGCTGAGGGGCATAGGAGATTTTTGTTCAAGAGTCAAGGTTAGACTATAGCTACAATGTTGAGTTATGTGTACTAGTATGAGCTTAAAGTAAGAGCAATTTCAATATAGTGCATAGCCAAATTCTCGATGACTGTTTATTCGATTATAACAATGTTGTTTAAATATAGAGCCTCATTAACTTGATTCATTGTCAATATGTGATATCCTGAGTGCGATCCATGCTGTGTATATAGGCCATCCCAACACACAAATTAACCTTACATCCCACACCAGTGCCTAAGTTTACTGACTATTTGCGAGGACTTGATCTCCCCTCTATGACAAAAACCTCCTGGCCTCTCCTAGCCCCTCTTATGTGTTAGGTCGCCGAGGACAACATCAGGAAAGAAAAACATTAATTATAAAAGGCTGGTGGTTCAAATACACAAAAACCTATAACCCCAAAAACGAGCTACACACATGTCACTTATCTCAACTCAAGAAGGCGTGAGTTATGGTGCGTTCCCGATAGTCATGAGTATGACCGGACAAAGCTTCCATGTATTAATCTAATAATATGTGTCTGCATGCTGTGGTTTTTGCAGATCTCGGATAAGAATTTAAGACCACAAAGTACAAAAAGTAACCAAGAAGTCTTAGTCAACAAATGCATTGCAGTGTGCTCCTTGTGTTTATAATTGATCTATAATTATACGTCTGGTGTCTGCTACGTAACTGTTACGTTTGATTATACAGTAGATATAATTATCTAGTAAAA
Organism: Salvelinus sp. IW2-2015; assembly: GCF_002910315.2. Classification (NCBI taxonomy): domain Eukaryota; kingdom Metazoa; phylum Chordata; class Actinopteri; order Salmoniformes; family Salmonidae; genus Salvelinus; species Salvelinus sp. IW2-2015. The sequence continues at coordinate 192,001 of NW_019942924.1, read as the reverse complement.
TAGCTATTCGAGCTGAAAGTTTATCTAACTGTTGTTTCTTTGCTGAGGATATTTCCCCTTGCCTTTAGTGGCCCCTAATCCTCTTCGCCCTCCTCACCCTAGCCCCCCGAGTGGACAGTTTTCAGCTAACCCTGGTGGCTATAAAGGACCCAGACCCCTCCTGCACCTAAAACAGCAGAATAGCGCTAACGCGCGTACGTGGGTGTGATGGTACAAAGATCAGAGATTCTATTTTTGTCCTGTTATGCATCGCGTGCGTCTATCAAAAAGATATCTCAAGACCACAATCCCTCGCCTAGGTGGTTATGTCTGACACACTGGAGCACTCCGTGCCCTCCCCTAGTAACGATGACATCATAGGCTAATTCGCAGAAACGAACAAATCGTTATTACTTGAGAGGAATAGGTCTGGACTAAGGAAGATTATACACGATAGGGATAATCAACCAAGTGTGTGGGACGAGACCCCCTTGACTGATTCAGAATCAGTATGCTTTTGGAGAAGCGGACCGCAGAGTGAATATATGAGGGATACTCGCTAAAGTTATAAAAAACTCATATGTTTCCAACTAAAGACAGATGTTGTGACTTTCGACCAACTACTTAACGCTGAACTTTCGAACTTTTTAATCAACCGTTTTCCGGAGCCCGCCTCCTGGCGCCATTCAAGACATCTTCTGGCTAATTTTAAAGAATGCATTTAGTTAGAGTAGTCCGCCCTGAGTTGCATAACGTGACTTGAAGGGCCTGCGTGGAGCGTCATTGCAGCTGAGTTCCCCAAGCACAGTCCCGTCCCGACCGTGCACTAATACATTACGCTGTGTATCTCTACACGCAATGTTAGCGTGCAAAAGACTTTTACGTCTAGTATCATTTCCTTGTAATGTTTAAAATTGAAGCCATAGTTTCGTTCTATATCTGCGTATATGCAATTACTGCGTACCAGCGACTATTCCCGAGAACGTAAAACCAAGTGGTTGAGTGATGAGCAGTTTCCTTCATATCACTGCGTTTCAATGGCTTTTTTCCAATGTGAATCAAAAGCTTCCACTTGAGAAAAGCAGCTAACGCTAAAACATTTCTGGACACCCCAGGAACTGCTTGCTCAACTTATTCTACCGTACTTGTTTAAAAGTAGAGCTGAAGGTTGACCAGGATTTCTTCTTGTACTAGTTCTACTGTACATGTTCAATGTCCACTGGAGTGACAGATACAATGTTTCTAAAAATGCCCTGCACTAGATTCTTACATTCAACTGGATTTCACGAAGCATCCTATCTTCTTCTTGTTTTTCTTCTCTCTTGTTTTTCTTCTTCTTTTTTTCTTTTCTGTCGATGAGTTTAATGGCGGTTGCCATTATATGTTACCGCTCTACTTATATTTTTGAGAAGTCAGCGAATCCCTTGCCTCAGCTCAATTATAAAACCCTACAACCCCATGGCCACATATCAACCCCAATTGCATCCTAATAACCCAGTCTCAACGACACTGATACGGAACTAGAACACTCCAGCTCAACAGCACCCATAGTAAACTACCCCTTCTACAACTCAAATCTCGACCCCAGAGTACTTATCGTTCGAGCAGCCTGCCCTACCCACAACCATCCTATCTTAACTCTGTATCACTCCAGGCCAGGGTCACCAATCAAAATCTCCATCTCATATGAAATGCTATCTTGAACCTGGAAAGGAAAGTTAACCCCTGACACAACATCCTCATCGAACGAAAGCAGAAGCTTCAATTAGAGCAAACGGCCATTCAGAGATACGATAAAAGGATAGAGGACGCATGACTCGACTTTCGCCTCTCCCAATCCTGTTGGGGAGTTGCAGCGATGAGGCAAGATTGTAGTGGATCACAATTGGATATCACGACAATGGGGAGACAAATGAGCGCATCTCAAGGATGGCGCATAACAAGTATGAGACCTGGTAAAATATTGTCTTGGTTCTTGGTGGATGGTAGACCTAGTCATACAATAGTGTTTTAATGGTCTTCATCAGGTGGCGACTAGGACGCGCTTTAAACTGATCTCTCAGCTGTTAATAGTTTCCTCTATTTCTGCTGAACACCTGTTGTTGTTGTCGTCTCTGTCCCCCCCTCCCAGAGGATCCGCTCCACGGTGGATGAGAAGGAACAGAAGCAGCTGCTGATGGATCTAGACGTGGTGATGAGGAGTAGTGACTGTCTCTACATCGTTCAGTTCTACGGAGCTCTCTTCAGAGAGGTGAGACTGTCAAATCACATTTTATTTGTCACATGATTYGTAAACAACAGGTGTGGACTAACAGTAATGCTTACTGATGGGCCCTTTCCCTTGTCAATAAGACAAGGAATAAATACACAATGAGTAACAATAACATGGCTATATACATGGGTTATCAGTACCGAGTCGATGGGCAGGGGTACGAGGTAATTGAAGTAGATAAGTACATATAGGTATGGATAAAGTGACTAGGCAGGATAGAGTAAACAATAGCAGCAGCGTATGTGATGAGTCCAAAGAGTTAGTGCAAAGGGGGTTCAATGCAGATAGTCCGGGTAGCTATTTGAAGCTGTTCCTTGTCCTATTGGTTACAGACTTGGTGCATCGGTACCGCTTGCTGTGCGGTAGCAGAGAGAACAGTATGACTTGGGTGGCTGGAGTCTTTGACAATTTTTAGGGCCTTCCTCTGACACGTCTGGTATAGAGCTCCTTGATGGCGGGGAGCTCGTACGCACAACCCTCTGTAGCAGCTTGTGGTCGGATACCGAACAGTTGCCGTAGCAAGTGGTGATGCAGACAGTCAAGATGCTCTCAATGGTGCAGCTGTAGTACTTTTTGAGGATCTGTAGGCTCATGACAAATCTTTTTTTTTGCTTCCTGGGGCATTATTGTGTCTTCTTCACGACTGTGTTGGTGTGTGTGGACCATGTTAATTCCTTAGTGATGTGGAGACCGATTAACTTGAAGCTCTCGACCTGCTCCACTACAGCCCCATCAATGTGAATGGGGGCGTGCTCTGCCCTCAGTTTCCTTTAGTCCACGTTCAGCTCCTTTGTCTTGCTGACGTTGAGGGAAAGGTTGTTGTCCTGGCACCACACTGCCAGATCTCTGACCTCCTCCCTGTAGRTAGTCTCATCGTYGTCGGTGATCAGGCCTMCCRCTGTYGTGTSKTCWGCAAACTTAATGATGGTGTTGRAGTCGTGCCTGGCCATGCAGTCATGTGTGAACAGRGAGTACAGGAGGGGACTGAGCACGCACCMCTGAGGGGCCCCTGTGTTGATGATCAGCGTGGCAGATGTGTTGTTACCTACCCTTACCACCTAGGGGCGGCCCATCAGGAAGTCCAGGATYCAGTTGCAGAGGGAGGTGTTAAGTCCCAAGCTTGGAGGGCACTATGGTGTTGAACGCTGAGCTTGAGTCAATGAACAACATTCACAGGTGTTCCTCTTATCCAGGTGGGAGAGGGCAGTGTGGAGTGTAAGCGAGACTGTGTCATCATCGGTTAATATAATATCTACAGTACATGTTTCAATACCTACATGACTGTATATTACATATTAGGAGTAGTGAAAGTTTCTATACTGAACAAAATTATTAACGCAACATGTAAAGTCTTGGTCCCATGTTTCATGCGCTGAAATAAAAGTTCACAGAAATKTCCATATGCATAAATTTGTTTACATCCTTGTTAGTGAGCCTTTGTCCTTTGTCAAGATAATCCATCCACCTGACAGGTGTGGCATGTGAAGAAGCTGRTTAAACTGCATGATCATTGCACAGGTGCACTTTGTGCTGGGGACAACAAAAGGCCACTGTAAAATGTGCAATTTTGTGACACAGTGCCACAGATGTCTCAAGTTTTGAAGGAGCGTGCAATTGGCATGCTGACTGCAGGAATGACCACCAGAGCTTTTGGCAGAGAATTTAATGTTAATTTCTTACCATAAGCCGCATCAAGTAATTAATCAAGAATTTGGTAGTACGTCCAACTGGCGTCACAACCGCAGACCACGTGTAACCACGGCAACCCAGGACCTCCACATCTGGTTTCTTCACCTGCGGGCTCGTCTGGGACCAGCCAYCAGGACATCTGATGAAACCGAGGAGTATTTCTGTCTATGATAAAGCTCTTTTGTGGGGAAAAACTCCTTCCGATTGGCTGGGCCTGGTTTCCCTGTGGGTGGGCCTATGCCCACCCATGGCTCCACCCCTGCCCAGTCATGTGAAAGCCATAGATTAGGGCCTAATAATTTTATTTGCGGGCGGCAGGTAGCCTAGTGGTTAGAGTGTTGGACTAGTAACCGAAAGGTTGGAAGATCGAATCCCAGAGGTGACAAGGTAAAAATCTGTCGTTCTGCCCCTGAACAAGGCAGTTAACCCACCGTTCCTAGGCCGTCATTGAAAATAAGAATTTGTTCTTAACTGACTTGCCTAGTTAAATAAAGGTAAAAATAAAACATTTCGACTGACTGATTTCCTTATATGAACTGTAACTCAGTAAAATCGTTCATTGTTGCATGTTACGGTTATACACTAATTGACCAAAAGTATGTGGACACCTGCTCGTCGAGCATCGATATCCAAAATCTTGGGCATTAATATGGAGAAGGTCCCCCCTTTGCTGCTATAACATCCTCCACTCTTCTGGGAGGCTTTAACCTAGATGTTAGAACATTGCTGTGGGGACTTGCTTCCATTCAGCCACAAGAGCATTCGTGAGGTCAGCGCTCTGTTTAGGCCAGTCAAATTTTTACACACCAATCTCGACAAACCATTTCTGTATGGACCTCTTTTTGTGCATGGGTGCATTGTCATGCTGAAACAGGAAAGGGCCTTCCTCAAACTGTTGCCACAAAGKTGGAAGCACAGAATCGCATAGAATGTCATTGTATGCTGTAGCGTTAAGATTTCCCTTCACTGGAWCTAAGGGGCCTAGCCCGAACTATAAACAGCCCCAGACCATTATTCCTCCTCCACCAAATTTTACAGGGCACTATGCATTTGGCAGGTAAGGTTCTCCTGGCATCTGCCAAACCAGATTCGTCTGTTGGGCTGCCAAATGGTGAAGCTTGATTCATCACGCTTGGCATTGTGCATTGTGATCTTAGACCTGTGTGTGGCTGCTCGGCCATGGAATCCCATTTCATGAAGCTCCCGACGAATAGTTATTGTGCTGACGTTGCTTCCAGAGGCAGTTTGGAACTCGGTAGTGAGTGTTGCAACCGAGGACAGACGATTTTTACGTGCCTTAGCACTCGCGGCCCCATTCTGTGAGCTTGTATGGGCCTACCACTTTGCGGCTGAGCCATTGTTGCTCCTACATGTTTCTACTTCACAATAACAGAACTTACAGTTGACCGGGGCAGCTCTAGCAGGGCAGAAATTTGACAAACTGACTTGTTGGAAAAGTGGCATCCTATGACGGTGCCACATTGAAAGTCACTGAGCTCTTCAGTAAGGCCATATTACTGCCAATGTTTATCTATGGAGTTTGCATGGCTGTTATGTTTGATTTTATACATCTGTCAGCAACGGGTGTGGCTGAAATGGCCTAATCCACTAATTTTAAGGGATGTCCACATACTTTTATGTATACAGTGCATGTTAGTTCTGTATATATCGTCCAGTTATACAGAGTTCTCGTCAGAAAGGTGAGAATAACTAATTAGACAGGTTCAGTTGTGGGGCAGTAGTAATGTTTGGTCTGTACTGAGTGGTGGCTGGACATATTGTTTTGTTACAATGTGGCACACTTGTGATCAATAATGACATTTTTTTCTCTTTAGGGCGACTGTTGGATATGTATGGAACTAATGTCTACCTCGTTCGACAAATTCTACAAATATGTATATTGTTCGTTAGATGACGTCATTCCAGAGGAAATATTAGGCAAAATTACATTAGCAGTGAGTGGTTATTTTCTTTTCTGTGACTATAATCTGTTTATAACATATTTATATGAATGYAGTTGTTGGTCACAGATTGTAATGAAATGTGTTTCTTTACAGACCGTTAAAGCGCTGAACCACTTAAAAGAAAACTTGAAAATAATTCACAGAGGTAAGTTGTCAGATACATCTTGTAGAGTTTGGACATATTTATACAAATTCCAAAACGTCAGTATGTTTGTGATCTTACAGACATCAAACCTTCCAACATTCTCATGGACCGTAATGGCAACATCAAGCTGTGTGACTTTGGCATCAGTGGTCAGCTGGTGGACTCTATAGCCAAGACCAGAGACGCAGGCTGCAGACCCTACATGGCAGTAAGTCTGTACATTTTTTGGGGAAAATCTCACTAAAATGTCAAGCTAGGATTCGGTTCCTGATTTGTCCGGTATATCGTGGAAAAGTTGTGTTTGTTCTTTTCCTGTTGCCCAGCCRGAGAGGATAGACCCCAGTGCATCCAGACAAGGCTACGACGTCCGATCTGACGTGTGGAGTTTGGGGATCACCCTGGTACTTATTTAATTCAGTTAATTCATACATTGATTTGATGGCCTCCAATGGGGAAAAACAGGTTTACTATGTTATAACCTAGCTCCACTGTTATTGATAACAATTTGTACACAAAGAAATACACAATCAAACAATTTCTAAACCCTTGTTGGTGGTAGTCAATGAGTAATTGCATTTCTGTGTGTCTTCAGTATGAGTTGGCCACCGGCAGATTCCCGTATCCCAAGTGGAATAGCGTGTTTGATCAGCTGACCCAGGTGGTGAAGGGCGAGCCGCCCCAGCTCTGCAACTCTGAGGACAGACAGTTCTCCCCCAAGTTCATCAACTTTGTCAATTTATGGTGAGCATCACCGCTGGTGAAAGCAGTCTACCACTCCCTCCAGTGGACATGCTATTAGACTCTCACCCTAGAGGATTCACCATTGGTTTTTGCCTCCCTCTCCTGGTAGAATGGTGAAAAGGCAACATTGCTCTTTCTGWTGTCTTGCCAATTGCTTCTTCTCTTGTTCTACAGCCTCACAAAGGATGAGTCMAARCGGCCCAAGTACAAGGAGCTCCTGGTAAGTTTGTGTCTTTCTATGTTGGCACTTGATGTTGTTTGTGGATTTCACTGTGTATTGATTGCTATGCGGGCAACAGCAAAGCTTGACCTAGTTTCTACGTGGCTGAGGTAATGTTTGTCTCCTCCAGAAACACCCGCTCATCCTGATGTACGAGGAGAGGTYTGTGGACGTGGCCAGCTACGTGTGTCGCATCCTGGACCAGATCCCTGCCTCCTCCCCTATGTATGTGGACTGACGGGGGGGGACACTTTGCACGGCGACACACGCAACGGGGGGGGTCGGTACACCGCATGACATCCYGTGTCCTCAGTTACTATAGTAACAAGGTGTTTGTTTCCATGTTCCAGAGAACATGAGGACAATTCCATATTCCAAACCAATCGCCCTGTGCAATACGATAATACACACATACTTGTCACCACCCTGTTCAATGTCCATAAAAACATCTAGATTATCCTCCCGTCTTCAGACAGCTAAACTTGAAGACKTTCAATTGGCTCAACGTATATATACACAACGTTCATCTTTTTTATGTGCTTGGGGAAAAACGGTTTAGAGTCCATATACGGTGTATACTTGAAAATCGATGTTACCAAATAAACAAACATGTTGGAAAGTGCCGCTCATGACGTTATGAAAAGAGTCATCTATTTGGATTGTACATGGTGGACTGTATTGTATGTATGCGTTTGTGTGCTCACCTCTACGTCGTCAGATATATATTTTTTTTTCAGATGTAATGCAGACAGACTTGTCTGAGCGAGACACTCAAATCTCTCAGTATGCTGTGGGCACCTTAACTCCTTGTAAAKGAAGGGGTCTGATGATGCAAAAGTTATTGTTCCCTTGAAACACAGATCGATGGTGTAAACGTGGCTTTATTTTCTTAATATGCAATTTTACAGTATGACTCCAAATGTTGTTCTCTGCTAACTGTACAGTAGGATTGTAAATCTATATGTATGTGTACATTTCAAAACAGTCTGCTATTATTCACCGGTTCTGTTCAGCAGTTAGGACTTGTTACCACGGACGCACTCGACAGTGTCTCCTCAAGCAGTGTAGAGTACACAGTTCTCCACCTGCCACACGTTGAAAAGTGGATGAAGTTCTAGCCAGTCGGCTAGCTATTAAACCTGTCACTTTGCAAGACGTCACAAGTTGAACATGTCAGATACACATTTAAGTGCTTGACCAGGCCAGTGCTGCATCTGTCTGTGTAAAAGGAGTGTCCGACCSCCACGACAGTCATGTTATACTACAGCACTGTTCAGCTGCCCAGCCTTCCTGATCACACACAGAATCATAGATAAAAATTGGCATGTGGCTCGGGCCGCTCGCCATGATACGAGGCTCGCACTGATGGAAGGTTCTGTTTGCTTAGGCAACATGTAGGGCGCATCTCAATAGTGTCCAGTGAAATCCTCTTCTTGTCCCCTTTTCCACTGATGTGAAAGACCTAGACTGGTGAACATTGAATAGATGTTACTGATAGGCTTTCACCTATCCTGTGTAGTCTGATCAGTGCAGATTGTTGTGTATTTGGGTCTCGAGTGGCCTAAGGGACTGCATTGCGGTGGTAGAGGCGTCACTACAGACCCTGGTTCGTTCCCAGGCTGTGTCACAACTGGCCGTGATTGGGAACCCCATAGGGCGGCGCACAATTGGCCCAGCATCATCCGGATTAGGGCCGGGGTAGTCCGTCATTGTAAATATGAACTTGTTCTGAACTGACTTGCCTAGTTAAATAACGGCTAAATAAAATAAAAAGATGAATGAGAGGTGAGGAAATCACTCTCTTTCACGCTCTGAAATCCACGGCGTCACTCTTGTCAGGTCACCCAYGTTCAGTGTATAATAACGTAGCGAAKCAAAAKAAACAMTCCCCGTCATGGAACTCCTTAGCTRGTGAACCAAACTGCAGGGGTTYAGCATCGCTATGTTGGAACCTGGGTTGTTTCACTAAGCACAGTCAATGTGTTTGCCAGATAACTTCAATAAACTTTCAGATGTAACTCCAAGGGTTACTATATGTGATATTAAGAACTAGAAAATACACAATTGTTTTAGCTAAATTGTGCTTCATGAAATGCCCCCTTGGAAAAGCCAGGGGTCAGGCACAAGTGTTTAGTACAGAAATGTTGCGTGCATATGCAGCTTATTCAGGAGAGAGGAAATTTACAGAACATTCAGATAGAAATGYACTGCATAGACCTGACCTGATTCCCTGTTATGCGGAGTACGGAATCCAGTCGTCTCTATTCATTGCGTTTCTGTCTGAATAGTTCTAAACTTTGCACGCCTCTGAAGAAGCCTATGCTCTTATAGGCTGAGATGTGGAACACTTAAGGTTACATGGTGAATTGCAATTTATTGGAATTTTCATATTATAGATCATACAATGTTAAGGGCAATGAGTATTATATTGTATATTGATCCAGGAAAAAAAAAAAAAAACGAATAAAGTTCACACTGAGAAAATACATAGCGCTGTATTGTGAACCTGGGTCGTAGACAAAGGTACAACACAGAAACAATGATGTGTTTTAAGTTTATTGCTTTCTTTTCTACAGTAATGCACTGCTATGGAAACACTSGTTACCATGGTAAAGCTGTTCAGTGGCCAAGCAATAGGGAAGCTTTTTGTCAGATGTGAAATTTTGATGTAAAAAGAGAAAAGAAAGTCATCCCTCAACATTAGGTGATCAGGATGGAGCACATGACCTGTGTGGCTGTTGGAAATGCCTAATGGCGTGGTGACAAACCTCAACTGATCTTGGGTGAAATCCTATAAACAAGGGATGCGACAGTTTAATTAAGAAGTAACAGAGAGAAAAAAAGTTGTTTGCGATACATTTTTGGTCAAAAAATAAATAAATCAAATAATGATACTGAACCAAATCTGACTGATAGCTAATCCAAGACAAAGTTAGTGTTTTGAACATTCTTCCGCATTTCGGTGTCATCACAATATCTCAGACAATCTCATTGGCACTGTGGGGGTTAAATTACGGAGTGGCTTTCCACTGACCTTTTTTTCAGAGCATTAAAGGTCTTGACACTTCTGGCATTTGCTYATTCTCTACTAGTAGAGAACAGGCTACTCTGGCGAATGGTGCTCATTTAATAAAGTTATAATGTCTGCAAGATCACAATGATAGTAGTCTACATAACAGAACCGAATATAATGATATATTATAACGTTACTGTGAGACAAAAACCCCACCTAATATTTCTCTCATGTGGCCAAAACAGATGCTGCGTGGACGTTTCACTGGTAGAACTTWWAATAATTATCATTCACGATTGACAGTGAGGAATGTGAAGGGAAAGAGACCACACAAATGTGTGCGTAAAGTAAAGAAACACGTGCGCAGAACGTGATCCGCACRTGMGCAGAAGCTTGGGGACCTTTAGCGCTCAACAAAAAAAAGGTCAGTGAAAAATCGGTTCCCACAGCCATGGGCTTAAAATTATACCCATAGTTACGTTTACATATTCTAACAGTCCCATTTGTTTAGCTATAGACCACATCATACATGTAATGGTATATTTACATCTCAGTAAACTATTTTTCATTCCTGATTCATAATCATTCTACAGATCCTACCCCAAACCCCTGCAGCATAACGGTGGCTTCAGAACCAAGTTTATAAAAAGGTTACACATACTTTAAGTAACATATTGAACACTGATTAKTCTGTGCTAGATTCACAGTTAGTATTGGTAAGAATGGATATTTACTCTGCATATGCAGTACTTTTATATCATATTGTTCTCCATGGAAAACATATTTTGGGAAGAACAATGCAAGATCAAAACGGCGGTATATGAGTTTATGTTAATCAATCTAATTTTATCATAAAGGAATGTCAAATATAAATATGATCAATGTATAAATAAAAAATAAATGAAAAGAAATAAATAACTAAGAAGTGAGTCTAGGATATAAATGGGTGAATTTTCCAAAGGTCAAATACCAAACAATAAATAATAATACAAAATAAAAAAAAAAGTATAATATAGGATGACATTCAGACAGATTTTCTTGCAATACTTCTGACTTTCTGGCTATGATGGATCCTTGCACTAAAAATGTGATGTGATTTATCAAAGCTGTGTGATAAAGGTGGCGAACCATGGACTGTGCAGTACCATAGCGTTCCACATTCATGTTGTCTTGAATAATTGTGGATGCTTTGTGTGGCCAGAGTAACAGCTACATTGTTTGGTGAGATGGGATATGGACAGAGTGCTCCATTTGAAATACCAAGAGCGTTCTTGTTGTGAAGTGTTTAAGGCACAATCCGAGTTAAATATTGCTCTCTCGTCCTACAATCCATTTATTTCTGCATCTGAAGACACTTTTATCGAAACTGAGACAAAGGGGATTTCCACACTAAAGGTACATATTTGGTCTTCGTATTATTATATTGTAAATAAATCCACTAGTAATGTGTGAGAAAAAACCCATACCAAACACTTGCATGGAACTTTGGCAAATTCTTTCACTGCAAATACATTCTAGGTTTAAGCAAAGTGTGCCAATAATCTACGCTAATCAAGGTGCAAAATGTGAGATTTTAAATATTTACATAGAAAATATCAAACTACATACTAAAATGACACATTTGATTCTGTGATAGTTTCTAAAGTGTTCTCTCCCACACCACAGACAAATATCCAGACCTCAACTTGTCTCTGTCACTAACAATATAATATTTACAAATGTGGCATTCGATGTCATCCAAATCCGTTTGTAATCTCCTTTTGGTTTCCAGTAATAAAAACAAAGACTCACTGTTCACAAATAACACATTGATTGTCAAAATATGTATATATCTTCAAGTCTAGGTGGCATATTACTTCAAACTGTACGAAACTACTTGCATATATTCTATAGATTTATTAAGGCAACGTTGTAATATTTTTGGGGCCGTAGTATTCATTTAATGAACATCGTTGATGGATCTATCCAGATTCATACTGCTTTTATAGTTGTGCGCATCATTGTCCAAGAAGACAAAGATAATTTCAAACAGCACCCGGTGACTGCTTATTGTGTACCCCCCAAAAAACGTTTCAATGTTCGTGAACAACAAACTTTAATGTGATTCTGTTGTTGTATAGCCCTTTACCAGGCCGCGACTCTGCTTGTGGTTCTTTGGTAAATCGTTGCACTTAAAATCCCATTGTAAATTTCCCTGGAAGCGGTTTTGGTATCCAGGGCAAATTTGGCGAGATTTATTCCGCTGGTCTTTGGTTGCTGGTCAGTGTTGTCGCTAGTCAGTATTTTGTCTCTAGCTATTTTATTTTGCTAACTGGGTCATAGTTGCTAACTAGTTTCCTTCRGTGTCTTTTTCTAGGTAACTTGCTAGCTAGACACTATAGTATCTTGTTGTGTTTTCTAGGTAGCTAGCTAGTAACTTTAGCTAGACACTAACGTAATCTCACTCACTTTTGTACATCGCCTTGGTCCAWACAATTTACCTTATTTTAGCGCCCAAAAAACGTAATACTTCCAGATCAACTGTAATGTCAATACCATTGTAAAGCACAATTTCTCCCCTTTCCAACATAATCATTTACATGACCTAAACGCTGCCCGTTTCTGCATAGTTGTGTTTTATAGGTAGCTAGCTAGTAGCTAGACGCTATAGTCTATTGTTGTGTTTGTGAGCTCCATCGGGTCTTTTTAAAAATGGCAGGCGGGGAAGCTAAACTAATGCGTGGTAATGAGAAGGAGAAATGTCGTGTGGGAAAACGGCTTTTTTCACTCAATCTGTCCAATTTATCACCTTATCGCCTCTAAAATGTAAATAAAACACTATAAAGAGTTTATAGAATGTGTCATTACATACCTATTTGAAGGTTTGTGTTGAATTTGAATCGGGATTTTAGGGCGGTGCTAAAGTGATCCTCAGAAGTAAACAGCGGCTTTGAGAGTYATGATCGCTTGCAGTGATGACGCAAAAAATTAGGTATCCCCCCATACCCCGTCACTGTCCATTTCTTGTTTTTAAACGATGAGAGAAGTGCTACACCTGGTGGAGAGCGATTGTAAGACAGAAATAGTTGCTTTATGCGTGCTGTACGTTACGGCATGACACGTCACGATGTAACGGAGGGTCAGTTTTTTCAACTTTTCTCCAATACTATAAAGCCATTACCATGTCGATCAACGCTTGAATACAAGCGTAGTTCAAACCCCAGATTTTGAAGTCAACACAGTCGCTACAGTCCCATTAGTTTTCTTTGTAGCCTCGTTTGAATGTCGCGGTTGCGCACATTTGTACGGAATGGGGTGAGTTTACGTTAGTCTCTTGTGTTTTCTAGGTAACTAGCTTGTAGACATTATAGTCTCTTGTGTTTTCTAGGTAACTTGCTAGCTAGACACTATAGTATCTTGTTGTTTTCTTGGTAGCTAGCTAGACACTAGTCTATTGTGTTTTATAGGTAGCTAGCTAGTAGCTAGACATTATAGTCTATGTTGTGTTTTCTGGGTACCTAGCTAGTAGACACTATAGTTTCTTGTTGTGTTTTCTAGGTAGCTAGCTAGTAGCTACTAGTCCTCTTGTTATGTTTTCCTAGGTAGCTAGCTAGGAGACACTATAGTCTCTTGTGTGGTTTTCTAGGTAGCTAGCTAGTAGCTAGACCTATAGTCTTTGTTGTGTTTTTCTAGGTAGCTAGCTAGTAGACACTAGTTTCTTGTTGTGTTTTCTAGGTAGCTAGCTAGGAGACACTAGTTTTTGTTGTGTTTTCTAGGTAGCTAGCTAGGAGACCTATAGTCTCTTGTTGTGTTTTCTAGTAGCTAGCTAGTAGCTAGAACGCTATAGTCTATTGTTGTGTTTTTCTAGGTAGCTAGCTAGTAGACACTGTTTCTTTTGTGTTTTCTAGGTAGCTAGCTAGTAGCTAGATGCTATAGTCTCTTGTTGTGTTTTCTAGTAGCTAGCTAGTAGACACTATAGTTTCCTGTTGTGTTTTATAGGTAGCTAGCTAGTAGCTGATGCTATAGTCTTTGTTGTGTTTTCTCGGTAGCTAGCTGTAGACACTATAGTTCCTTGTTGTGTTTTCATAGTAGCTAGCTAGTACTAGACGCTATAGTCTATTGTTGTGTTTTCTAGGTAGCCTAGCTAGTAGACACTATAGTCTCTTGTGTTTTCTAGGTAGCTAGCTAGTAGCTAGACACTATAGTCTCTTGTTGTGTTTTCTAGGTAGCTAGCTTGTATCCTGCTGTGTTGGGGGCTGGCATGTAGCCCACCGGTTAAGAGCGTAGGGCCAGTAACCAAAAGGTTGCTGGTTTGAATCCCTGAGCCGACTCAGTGAAAAATCAGAGCAAGGCACCTAATTGCTCCTGTAAGTCACTCTAGAAAAGAGTGTCTTCAAAATTGATAAAATATTGTTATTTTTGTAGGTTGCTAGCCAGATAGTGGCTAGCTGGTCCATAGCTAGTCTCCGGTGTTTCACCAGTGCTCTAGATGAAGGTCCATGGCTGTATTCAGGTTGATGTCTGTAACATCAAGGAACTCTGTGTTGAAGATGCTTGACCCGGTGGGAGGGACAGAGCTGAATCCCGTAGCCAAGCTCGGGGGCGTCAGGTCCAGCCATTCCATCGTCTCCCACGGCGACTCGCTAAACGTCATGCCGACCAACCCCTGCACCTCGGCCACGGACGTCACTTTGGAGTGGATGGGAGATGGAGGTGTTGGGGTTTCCATCAGGCCCCTGTTGGAGAGCAGTTTGTCCTGGTGGTGGTGGTTCGGACCGGGGTAGCCCTCTAGTCCAATATCCCCCTCCTCTCCCTGCCCTGATTCCTCTGCGGCCATCTTGAGAAGGGCGACCTCACCCCCTCGGCCTAGGGGGCTTCCCAGCAGGGTCTCCAGGTGGCTGTCTGCAATGTGATTGACTGTGTGGTCATAATTGAGCTGGGAGGGGGACAGGTGTTCGTAGTGTCTTCGGTGGAACTTTGGTTCGGCAAGGTCGGTGGTTCCAGGGGACACTGTAATGTGAGGCACAACTTTGGTTACAGAGGACCTCTCCCTCTCTTCTCTGGCGTTAGCTGGTATCTCTTGAAGAGAAGAGGATGGGGGGAGGGGGAGTCACAGCACAGAGTGTGATTTAATACCCATGTAAGAGGGAAATCTGGAGTTACTTAACTAAGCGGTGATGGATGGTATGTAGGGAGGCAAACTGACTAGTACCTTATGTAGGGGATCGAAACTAAATTGCTTGCAGTTACAAAGCCATTGCTCATCCATAACCATGGCAACAACATGCACTGACAGCTATATCGCTACCCAATTTGTAAGACTACACATTGTATACATCACACACATTTGAGACTGATTCTGAGTCAGTTCACCCACCTCCACTCTCTATGAGCACATCCAGAAGCTCATCCATCTGCTGACTTCTGGTCAGTTGCTAAAAAAAAGAATACAAATGTTATTAAGACTTGTTACATTTGTGCTTTATCAATTATTTCGACCCAGTCCAAAGATTATGATTGTAATATGGATATACTATTGATGTTATTGCTGTCTGACAGTGTTGTTCTACAAGGCACTTGGGGCAACCACAACTCTACATAACACAACCACACAACAGTCAGCTCTGAAGAAACAGTCAAACTTGGTCAAGGGTGCAAAGTGTGTGATGGATGAAGTGATGGATGGATAAACAAAGCAGGTGAGAAAGAGAGAGAAAGAGGACGCCTCGGAGGTTCCAACAATGAAACAAAAAGCGTTGGCCAGCCATGATCAGGAGCAGAGTTTGGTGTATCATTTAGTTTACCTGCTTGACTGCATCCTCATAGCAAGGGGGCTGTCTAGAGTCGGATGCAGCTGCATCTGAGCTACAGAAGGCGGGGGACGAGACCGGGCACTTTTGGCCAACGTGCTGGGGACAGGGCAATATAGGTATCTATATGAAAAGAATAAATGGCGAAAAAGGTTGTATTACTGATTTGATTTTGTGTAAGAAACTCTAATCTATGAATCCTGATATAAAAAAAAACCAAGATGCTTAAAAAAAGTTGTGGAGTTACTGAGAAAATTAGATTTCTAGCTCAAAAGGATATAGTGGGAGGGAACAGCTGGGAATAGCTTCATCTTTCTCAAAAGATTTGAGTTGTGAAGAGTATCATGAACCTCATGATGGAAGTTTTAGAGAGAAGCAACACATGAATGGAAGGCAGAAAATGTGTTAAAGTGAATGTGACGGGTGGATATGTGACACATAACCACGTCAATCCGCTACAGACCAAGTTTAGAYAGACRRAYAGCTCKYACCTTCTGCTGCATATTTGGGTTCTTGGACTTKTGGTTGACCCTGTGGTTCAGGCTGTTGTCGGCTGAGTTGGGGAGYGCTGACTGAAGGCCTCTCTGGTCAGAGGGATAGGAGCCGTTTACAGCCTGGCCTTCATTCTTCTGGGGAATCTGTTAGGAGAGCATACATGACCAAGGGGGCGGGTGGGGGGCATGTCTCCCCCCACATTCAGAAATTGAATTCTTGCCCCCCACAGTTTTATCATTGGAATGTGATACAAAAACGAGGCGGAGGTGTGCTTTAGGACCATGCGGACGCCTCCGARGAGTCAGGTAGACTCTCCTCCCTCCCCACTTCTAAAACCAAAGTTGCTCTCCTGATCATGACCACTGAGAATAGAGTCACAACAAACACTATAAAGGGCGTTTAACCATTAAGTATCTGAARACTCATAACAAACATACTGCCTAAGGCATACCTGCATGTTGCAGGGCCTGGTGGTGGCCTGGTTGAGGGGATGGCTGCACCCGTCTCTGCCCAGCGGCAGTGACAGCAGRTAGGGGTTGTTGGGGGAGGAAGGCTGGGGGCTGTTGGACGTCTTGGTGATGGGCGAGTCTTCAGGAGAGCACTGGGGGCTCAGGAAGGCACACATGCCTGAGGGACTTCCAGAGGAGGGGGTCTGATCCAGGCATCGTGGCCCACCAGGGTCCCCCATACTGGGCAGGGAGGCACCGCAATGGCCCATCCCCTCCATGCAGCTTCCTGGAGGACTCTTTAGGTGCTTGGGGGAGGAGAAGGGACAGCTGGAGGAGAGGGACATGGGCTCCTGCTTGACTGTCACCCCAAAGAAGTGTTGCCCCATCAGGGACGGGGATTGCTGGAGGGGAAGGTGGTGGAGCTGGGATGGAGCCAGTAAACCCTCCTGTGTGGCGCCATGGCAACGCTTCCTCTTGTGCAGCTGCATCTTGAGCTCCTCCACCTGTTGAACAACAGGCTGTTAACAGTAGGTCTGCTGTTGAACAACAGGCTGTTAACAGTAAGTCAGCTGTTGAACAACAGGCTGTTAACAGTAAGTCAGCTGTTGAACAACAGGCTGTTAACAGTAAGTCAGCTGTTGAACAACAGGCTGTTAACAGTAAGTCAGCTGTTGAACAACAGGCTGTTAACAGTAGGTCAGCGTAGCCTTGCATTGCTCTTTAGGGACAACATAGCTATATGGATTGGAACAGTGAGGTTACCCACCTGTCTCTGTTCCTGGTGCAACTTCCACGTCAGCTCCTCAATCACTTTCTGTTTTTCCACCAAAATCTTCTCCTTCTCCCGCTCCGTTCCTCCAACCTCCCCTCCCTGCAGTCCTACCCCGCTCAAACCCCCTCCCCCCTGACCTTCCTCAGCGCTGAGGTGGCCTGGGGACGGCTGGATGCAAAACAGTGGAGAGGAGGACATGGGCATGCCGCTGAAGCTGTCTGGGAGTGAGCCGCTGAGGGAGAGGTCTGAGGAAGCGGGGGATATGGGTGGAGTGGAGGAAGTGCTGGGGTAGGGGTAATACCCGCCCTGGGAGAGGGTGCTGGAGGAGGAGGGGGACTGGTAGGAGGACAGGGAYCCCGTGGGGGTGACAGGGAAGGTGGCCGTGCTAATGTCATTGGAGCCTGAATGGGAGGGGCTTGAGGTGTGGTCCTTAAAGGGACAGAGTCTCTCGATGAGGGCCATCTTGGTTCCTGAGACTGGCATGCCCCGGATACGCAGCTGCTGTCTGAGCTCCGACACCTGTTGGATGGAGAGAGAGAGAGGGAGAGAGGAGGAGGGGGGAGAGAGGAGAAAGGGGGAGAGAGGAACGGAGAGAGAGAAAAAAAACAGTATTTGAGTTCTCTTTCCAACTTGTACTAAGGAATATTTCCCTCACTCTACGGAGAGAGAGTACCTACCTTCAGGTCATCCAGGTTAGGTGGGAGAGGAGCAGGTTTGRCTGGTGAGACGTTGGTTTGACCRGAGTATGTGGTCTTCACTGAAGACAAGGAGCTACTGTTGACTGTGTTAGTAGGAAAACTGGAGCTACACACCATCAGCTGCTGACTGGATTGTCTACAGATAGGAGAACATGAGATTTCTGGGAGATAAACACCACAAAAGGCAACAATMTTATGCAACATTTAGTAAATTGAAGGCCAGATCTGAGACATGGGGTTAGGGTTAGACCCCTCACTATCCGAGGTACTCACTTCTGGGCTAGGGCCGGCTGGTGCAGAGGCTGGTAGTTGAAGCTATGCTGGTGTGTGTGTTGGGCATGTTGGGAGTGTGTGTACTGTGAGTGTGTGTGCGAATGTGTGTGTGCATGTTTCTGTTGGCTGAGGATCTGCAGCTGTAGGAAGAGCTGTTGCTGCTGCAGGAGCCTGGTATAGGCCGAGTCCATGGGAGGCGGGGACTTCTCGGCCTTCTGGTCCGGAGGGATGTACTGGTGGTACTTCAGCTTCTTCACCTTAGGCTTCACGTCTTTGGGCTTTTTGTGGCGGTTCTTGTCTGGCGTCTTTGACTGTAGAATCAAATGGGAGAAATAGTGAGGACATACTATTAAATACAATACAAGTTGATGTTCTCTCATAGACCTGTTTATAGACGATGCATCCTATGACAGTATAGGGTCTGTTCCTACGTTGACTACGGCCGGTGGGGCTGTAGACTGCCTATCGTTAGCTGCAGACAAGCCATCTTCCTGGCTCTGATCAGACGGGTCTCTGTTCTGACACCCCTGKAACACAAAGACAAAGACGTTAATGCAGAAAATGCCAACTACATTCACTGGTTGGCCAACCTGAAAACAACCAGATGAATTCAAAGACAACCCAAATAAATTAATTAAATTATTGAAAAAAGGAARAAAAWWRTTGACATTTGAAAATAGGAACTGGGTACTAGGTYCAAGCTGACTTTCGGTTAACACTTAAATCAGCAAACAGTTTATGACAGAAACTTCTAGTGACTGTTGGGAATGATGTCATCATTTCTGTCCACAAAGTGAGAGTGAGGAGAGGGGTGTGGAATGCAGGGAGTCACAGATGATAAAACACAGGAAGCAGTAGCCAGCAACACACTGTGTCTGTGCGAGACAGACTAACTGGCAGGGAGGAATGTGAAATGTGAAAAGAGCAGTCACTCACGTTCCAACGGTCACTAGAGAACCCTTGGGTAGGATGCTGTAGTTCTTCCAGCTACCACAGGAGGGAGGTATTACCTTTCTAGGACTGGTGAGGAGGAGGAGGAGTATTACCTGTCTAGGGCTGGTGAGGAGGAGGAGGAGTATTACCTGTCTAGGGCTGGTGATTGAGGAGGGGGAGTATTACCCTGTCTAGGGCTGGTGATGAGGTGGAGGAGTATTACTGTCTAGGGCTGGTGAGGAGGAGGAGGGGAGGAGGAGTATTACCAGTCTAAGGGCTGGTGAGGGAGGAGTATTACCTGGTCTAAGGGCTGGTGAGGAGGAGTATTACTGTCTAGGGCTGGTGAGGAGGAGGAGTATTACCTGTCTAGGGCTGGTGAGGAGGAGTATTACCTGTCTAGGGCTGGTGAGGAGGAGTATTACCTGTCTAGGGCTGGTGATGAGGAGGAGGAAGTATTACCTGTCTAGGGCTGGTGAGGGAGGAGGAGGAGTATTACTGTCTAGGGCTGGTGATGAGGAGGAGGAGTATTACCTGTTCTAGGGCTGGTGAGGAGGAGGAGGAGTATTACCTGTCTGAGGGCTGGTGATGAGGAGGAGGAGTATTACCTGTCTAGGGCTGGTGAGGAGGAGTATTACTGTCTAGGGCTGGTGAGGAGGAGTATTACCTTGTCTAGGGCTGGTGAGGAGGAGGAGTATTTACCTGTCTAGGGCTGGTGAGGAGGAGGAGTATTGACTACATGGAACTAGCAGTAAAATCTGATTCAAAAAACATAAAATACACCTTATGGAACAGCGGGGACTGTGAAGCAACACACACATGATAACATACACATGTACACATGGATTTTGTGTAGATATGTTGTAGTGGAGTAGGGGCTTGAGGGCACACAGTGTATTGTGAATGTGTTGTGAATGTGTTTGTAATGTTTTTAAATTGTATAACTGCCTTAATTTTGCTGGACCCCAGGAAGAGTAGCTGCTGCCTTGGCAGGAACTTTTATTTTTATTTCACCTTTATTTACCAGGTAGGCCAGTTGAGAACAAGTTCTCATTTACAACTGCGACCTGGCCAAGATAAAGCAAAGCAGTGCACAAAAACAACACAGAGTTACACATGGGATAAACAAACGTACAGTCAATAACACAATATATAAAAAATAAATAAATACAATATATATAAAAAGAATGGGGATCCAAATAAATACAAAATACAAATGACCTGTCTATGTCTAGTGAGGGCTGGTGATGATGAGGAGGAGTATTACCTGTCTAGGTCTAGTGAGGCTGGTGATGATGAGGAGGAGTATTACCTGTCTAGGTCTAGTGAGGGCTGGTGATGATGAGGGGGTCTGCCCATGGCTTCAGAAGAGGGGCATGCGACCCCTGGGACTCGTCACTGTGGGGTTGCTCTGGAGACAGACTGTCACTGTGGGGTTGCTCTGGAGACAGACTGTCACTGTGGGGTTGCTCTGGAGACAGACTGTCACTGTGGGGTTGCTCTGGAGACAGACTGTCACTGCTGCTGTCTCCTCGAACGCATACGAGTCCTCCTGCTTAGGAAGTGTCCCAATGGTTTACTGGAGAAGAGGGCGAGAGGAGAGAGAAAGGAGGAGGGAGGGAGGGAGGGAGGGAGAGAGAGAGAGAGAGAGAGAGGGAGGAGAGGGGGTGATGAGAAGTTGATGTGGTTCACGTGGTTCACTACAGAGATTAACACACAGTTAAATCACACACAGAGAACGGAGGACTGAAACCTGACACACGGTGAGATAAGCGCAAAGAGGGCTTAGAATTCAAGGGTTTTAAAACATGAAAAAGTATGTCGCATATTTTAATATTTCAGAGGTTAAAACAAAACCCAATTGTAGGGTTGTGTGTTAGTGGAAGATTTGGTCTCTGTGTGAATGTACAATATGTTCCTGTCTGTGTACTGCTCTGTACAACCAGTCCTATCCTCTCTATTGTATAACATCAGTATTCACACACTGCTCTGTACAACACAGTCCTATCCTCTCTGTTGTTTAACATCAGTATTCACACACTGCTCTGTACAACACAGTCCTATCCTCCTCTGTTGTTTAACATAAGTATTCACACACTGCTCTGTACAACACAGTCGCTATCTCTCTGTTGTTTAACATCAGTATTCACACACTGCTCTGTACACACAGTCCTATCCTCTCTGTTGTTTAACATCAGTATTCACACACTGCTCTGTACACACAGTCCTATCCTCTCTGTTTTTTAACTCAGTATTTACAATGCTCTGTAACACAGTCTATCCTCTCTGTTGTTTAACATCAGTATTCACACTGCTCTGTACAACACAGTCCCTATCCTCTCTATTGTTTAACATCAGTATTCACACACTGCTCTGTACACACAGTCCCTACCTCTCTGTTGTTTAACATCAGTATTCAGCACACTGTCTGTACAACACAGTCCCTATCTCTCTGTTGTTTAACATACAGTATTCACACAGCTGCTCTGTACAACACAGTCCTGTCTTCTGTTGTTTAACATGAGTATTCACAACCTGCCTGTACAACAGTCCCTATCCTCTGTGTTGTTTAACTCAGTATTCACACACCTGTGCTGTACACACAGTCCTATCTCTCTCTGTTTTGTTTAACATCAGTATGTCACACAGACCATGGCTCTGTACACTCACAGTCCTATCTCTCTGTTGTTTAACTATAGTATTCACATACTGCTCTGTACAACACAGTCCCTATCCTCTCTGTTGTTTATACATCAGTATTCACAACACTGCTCTGTAGCAAACTGCGTGTGCCTCGTCTGTGTTTTTAACATGCAGTATTCACACACTGCTGCTGTACGAACAGTCGCTATGCCTCTCTGTTGTTTAAGCATCAGTATTCACACAAGCTCCTGTACAACACAGTCCCTATCCTTCTGTGTTTAACATAGTATTCACACACTGCTCTGTACAACACAGTCCTAATCCTCTCTGTTTGTTTAACATCAGTATTCACACACATGCTCTGTACAAACCAGTCCTATCCTCTCTGTTGTTAACATCAGTATTCAGCAAAATTGCTCTGTACCACACAGTCCCTATCCTTCTGTTGGTTTAACGATCATCTGTCACAACACTG
Organism: Salvelinus sp. IW2-2015; assembly: GCF_002910315.2. Classification (NCBI taxonomy): domain Eukaryota; kingdom Metazoa; phylum Chordata; class Actinopteri; order Salmoniformes; family Salmonidae; genus Salvelinus; species Salvelinus sp. IW2-2015. The sequence continues at coordinate 169,454 of NW_019942924.1, read as the reverse complement.
CTCTGTACAACACAGTCCTATCCTTCTGTTGTTTAACATCAGTATTCAAACACTGCTCTGTACACACAGCTCCCTATCCTCTCTGTTGTTTAACATCAGTATTCACACACTGCTCTGTACAACACAGTCCCTATCCTCTCTGTTGGTTTAACATCAGTATTCACACACTGCTCTGTACAACACAGTCCCTATCCTCTCTGTTGTTTTAACATCAGTATTCACACACTGCTCTGTACACCAGTCCCTATCCTCTCTGTTGTTTAAACATCAGTATGTCACACACTGCTCTGTACACACAGTCCCTCATCCTCTCTGTTGTTTAACATCAGTATTCACACACTGCTGTGTACAACACAGTCCTATCCTCCTCTGTTGTTTAACATCAGTATTCACACACTGCTCTGTACACACAGTCCCTATCCTCTCTGTTGTTTAACATCGTATTCACACACTGCCTCTGTACAACACAGTCCCTATCCTCTCTGTTGTTTAACATCAGTATTCACACACTGCTCTGTACAACACAGTCCCTATCCTCTCTTGTTTAACATCAGTATTCACACACTGCTCTGTAAACACAGTCCTATCCTCTCTGTTGTTTAACATCAGTATTCACACACTGCTCTGTACAACAAGTCCCTATCCTCTCTGTTGTTTAACATCAGTATTCACACATGCTCTGTACCACACGTCCTATCTCTCTGTTGTTTAACATCAGTATTCACACACTGCTCTGTACAACACAGTCCTATCCTCTCTGTTGTTTAACATCAGTATTCACACACTGCTCTGTACAAAACAGTCCCTATCTCTCTGTTGTTTAACATCAGTATTCACACATCTGCTCTGTACCACACAGTCCCTATCCTCTCTGTTGTTTAACATCAGTATTCACACACTGCCATCTGTACAACACAGTCCCTGTCCTCTCTGTTGTTTAACATCAGTTATTCACACACTGCTTCTGTACACCACAGTCCCTATCCTCTTTGTTGTTTACATCAGTATTCACACACTGCTCTGTACCACACAGTCCCTATCCTCTTCTGTTGTTTAACATCAGTATTCACACACTGCTCTGTACAACACAGTCCCTATTCTCTCTGTTGTTTAACATCAGTATTCACACACTGCTCTGTAACACAGTCCCTATCCTCTCTGTTGTTTAACATCAGTATTCACACACTGCTCTGTACAACACAGTCCCTATCCTCTCTGTTGTTTAACATCGTATTCACACACTGCTCTTACACACAAGTCCCTATCCTCTCTGTTGTTTAACATCAGTATTCACACACTCGCTCTGTACAACACAGTCCCTATCCTCTCTGTTGTTTAACACCAGTATTTCACACACTGCTTCTTCTTCACTGTCACTAGTCCAAAGCATCTTAGCCGCCAAAAGGTGCTACTCTGCAGTGGGCAGAGACTGACATGGCCACTTCACAGTGAACACAGCCCTGATTGGCTGAAGTGATAGTGAACAGAGAGCCTTGATTGGTTTAGCTGAGAGAGACGGTGCTGGAGGTGCAGAGCCTGAGGTTAGCACTGGGACAGAGCCAGGAGAGGGGAGGAGGGGGGTAATGTGTGTCTCGTTTAGTATGAGAACATGTGACCTGCCAAGAGTCAACCCTGGTTTCAATCACACYATCAGCCCCACTCTRTGTCCTCMTCTGGTCCTTCMCACATGGCCTTGTGSACTCACCTGGTTGTTATATCCTGTTGGTTGGATCTCTCTCAAATAGTCAATAAGTCAAMTAGTTTTCCATGGTGTACTGTCGATTTAGGGCCAGATAGCACTGCATTTTGCTTTGTGATTGTGTTTCTCAATAGGTCATGTGGTTTTGTTTTGACTGTTGTAACTTTGTTTATTCTGATTGATTGGATGTTCTGGTCCTCAGGCTTCAGTGTGTTAGTAGAACAGGTTTGTGAACTCAGCCCCAGGACCAGCTGGATGAGGGGACTGAGGCTTCAGTGTGTTAGTAGAACAGGTTTGTGAACTCAGCCCCAGGACCAGCTAGATGAGGGGACTATTTTCTTTGCTCAGCTCTTGGCATTGCAGGGCTTGGTAATGATATGAGAGGGGGTCACTGTATTTGAGATGTTTCCAAAACTGAATTGCTCTTTTTTTAGTTTTTATTATTAGTGGATATTGGCCAAATTCTGCCCTCCATGCAATCTTACAGAACTCTGTCATGGGGTGTTTGTCCCATTGGGTGAAACCCTACACCTCACTGCCAAGTGCAATCAGTTCAATGACACATTCAATTCGTTTTAGCAAAATTGTAATAACATAGAATGCCCTGCGTGCTTTCTGTCTCAGTTCTCTCTCTCTATTCAGGAAGTAGGGTTGCCTACTTTAGTCCCAGTCAGGGACAGAACAAGTTACTACTGGGCTATTATCAAATWAAATAACATTTTATTTGTGTAATGATGTACGCTGAGAGTCGGGATGCAAGTTCAGGGAGTGAATACATTTAATAAMTATACGAACAAAACAAGAAACACGAACAGCACACCGACATGAAACAAYAACGCCTGGGGAAGGAACCAAAGGGAGTGACATAAATAGGACAGGTAATCAAGGAGGTGGTGGAGTCAAGGTGAGTGTCATTAAGCGCTGGTGCGTGTGACGATGGTGACAGGTGTACATAATAATCAGCAGTCTGGTGACCTAGAGGCCAGAGAGGGCCTATACGTGACAGTACCCCCTCCCTGACGCGCGGCTGGGACGCTGACAACAGGGACGATCCCGTGGATCAGGAGTGGACCGGCCATCTCTGCCGAAGCACGGGAACCTGTTGAGCCGGCTGGGGCACGGGAGCCTGGCGACCTAGACCACCGAAGAAGGAGCAGGCGAAACAGCACCCCCTCTCCGACGCGCGGCTCCAGCCGCAAGACGCCGACCAGAGAGACGTTCCCGGGGATCAGGAGCGGACCGGTCACCTCCGTAGAAGCACAGGAACCTGACAAGCAGCCAGATGCGCCGGAGCCTGGTGAGCCAGCTGTGGCATGGGAGTCTGTCGAGCCTACCGAGTCTTGAAAACCTGACGAGCTAGCTAAGGCATGGAAGCCTGACGAGCTAGCTAAGGCATGGAAGCCTGACGAGCTAGCTAAGGCATGGAAGCCTGACGAGCTAGCCGAGGCATCCTCGGCAACAGACGCTTGACCCGCCAACCGAGTCTTGACACCCTGATGTACCGGCTGAGGCATCCTCTGTTGCTCCGGCGGCAGAACCCAGACCTGACGTCACCTCCAACACAAAAACAAAAAACACTCCCTGATGCTTCCCTTAGGTGAGGCGTTATTCTGTAACGATGTAAACTGAGAGTCGGGAAGCAAGTTCAGGGAGTGATTTACATTTAATAAATAAACAAACAAAACACGAACAGCGCACCGACATGAAACAGATACAGGAACAATAACATCTGGGGAAGGAGCCAAAGGGAGTGACATAAATAGGACAGGTAATCAAGGAGGTGATGGAGTCTCCAGGTGAGTGTCATTAAGCGCTGGTGCGTGTGACGGTGGTGACAGGTGTGCGTAWTAATCAGCAGTCTGGTGACCTAGAGGCCAGAGAGGGAGTATACGTGACAATTTGTCACATGCTTCGTAAACGACAGGTGTGGACTAACAGTGAAATGCTTACTTACGGGCTCTTCCCAACAACGCAGGGAGAAAGAACATAGAGAAATAATAGAAAAGTAAAACACGTAATAATACTATTACTATTATAATAGGTACACAATGAGTAACGATAACTTGGCTATATCAAATCAGATTGTATTTATCACATGCACCGGATATAACCGTGAAATGCTTACCTACGAGCCCTTAAACCAACAATATAGAGTTTTTAAAAAGTAAGTGTATACAAGGGGTACCAGTAACAGTCGATATGCAGGGCTACGAGGTAATTACATACTGTATGTACATATAACTAGGAATAAAGTGACAGATAATAAACAGTAGCTGCAGCGTATGTGATCGAGTCAAAAAAGTTAGTGCAAAAAGGGTAAATTCAGATAGTTAAATAGTTAACCAAATAGCTACACGGACTAACTATTTAGCAGTATTATGGCTAGGGTTGCACATTTTTGGGAACATTCAGAGGTGGAAACTTTCCGTGGGAATTAACAGGAATATATGGGAATTAACGGRAATATATGCAAATTAATAGTACATTTAAATGTAGATGTTTTTGCATTGGATATATTTATCATATCATATGGAGACAAAAACATAAAAAAATTTAAAAAATGTTGGTTACTAATTTAACTTTAGTTAAATGAGTTGACTCTTCACATGGGATGATTTCACTGAACAACAAAAGAAAGGGTATATTGAATGATCTCCGATGATCCATCGCATCTCCYAAAAACGTTTTCAACATACATCTGTAAAATGATAGTCTAGAAACTACAGCTTTGTTTGTCTTCCTCTCAGGCTTCCATGTCTTCTCCCTGGACCTCCTCAATGTCAATTTCTTGAACATCAGACTCTGAGCCCTCATCTTCACTGTCACTTTCCAACCTTGGTGAGGGTGGCTCGTTGTCAGGCTCAAAAAAGCTTTTTCAACCCTTGTATTGGTCAGCCTGTTGCGTGCTTTGGTGTGTGTGTTCCCAAACAAGGACCAGTTGCGCTCTGAGGCAGCTGATGTTGGTGGGATTTGGAGGATGATGGAGGCAACAGGGAAAGAGCCTCAGATCCACAAAGTCCCTTCCACCAGGTGGCTGATGAGATATGTTGGCACGACTGCCATATTGCATCTCCATCCCAAAGCCCTTGCTTGGAAGTGTACTTCGCCAGACTGCCAAGACCCTTGCCCTCATCCAGGCCAAGGTGGCAAGACACGGTAGTGATGACGCCATAGGCCTTGTTGATCTCTGCACCAGACAGGATGCTCTTGCCAGGATACTTGGGGTCCAACATGTACGCTGCGGTGTGTGTGGGCTTCAGGCAGAAGTCTTCATGCTTTTTGATGTATTTCAGAAGTGCAGTTTCCTCTGCTTGGAGCAACAGTGAAGTGGTCAGGGCAGTATGGATGTCTTCTCTTACATCTGCAAGCAGAGTCTGAATATCAGACAGGATGGCATTGTCTCCTTCAATCCGTGCAATGGCTACTGCTATAGGTTTCAGGATGCTTACCGCTCTCTCCCAAAATACATCATCCAGGAGGGTCCTCTTGATGGGGCTGTCCATATTGTGATATGTGATATGRCCATTTCTTGGAGACCCTCCAGGAGACTGTCAAACATGATGACAACACCACTTACTGATCGCTGCAGCTGTACACGACCCATCTGTAAATAGCCCATCCAACTACCTACCTCATCCCCATATTGTTTTATTTATTTATTATTATTATTATTTTTTGCACACCAGTATTTCCAGTATTTCTACTTGCGCATCATCATCTGCACATCACTCCAGTGTTAACTTGCTAAATTGTAATTACTTCGCTACTATGGCTTATTTATTGCCTTAACTCCTTATGMCATTTGCACACACTCTATATAGACTTTTCTAGCATGTTATTGACTGTATGTTTGTTTGTTTATTCCATGTGTAACTCTGTGTGGTTTGTGTCACACTGCTTTGCTTTATCTTGGCCAGGTCGCAGTTGTTAATGAGAACTAGTTCTCAACTGGCCTACCTGGTTAAATAAAGGTGAAATAAATATAAAGTATAATAAAAAACACGGGTGTTGCTGGGAAGCTTCAATGTGGGGCTCTTATTCTTCTCACTTTGCATGGTGAGGTAGATTGCTGCTATAACTTGATGACCCTTTACATACCTAACCATTTCCTTGGCTCTCTTGTACAGTGTATCCGTTGTTTTCAGTGCCATGATGTCCTTGAGGAGCAGATTCAATGCATGAGCAGCACAGCCMATGGGTGTGATGTGAGGGTAGGACTCCTCCACTTTAGACCAAGCAGCCTTCATGTTCACAGCATTGTCTGTCACCAGTGCAAATACCTTCTGTGGTCCAAGGTCATTGATGACTGCCTTCAGCTCATCTGCAATGTAGAGACCGGTGTGTCTTGTCCCTTGTGTCTGTGCTCTTGTAGAATACTGGTGTCTGATTCATAATTTGCACCTCAATTAGAAGTAAAGGGACCGCAATTCCATTGAATTGGGGATTGTTTAACCAAAATATGCCACAAGACCTAGAATTGACTTATGTGTATCCCACAAAAAAGGTTCACTGCTAACTTTTTTGATGAATTTAAGCAAAATTCCCCATATTCCAGGGCTTAACTGTCCATGGAAAATTACCTGAAAAGTTTCAGACCCKTTGCAACCTTACTTATGGCTGTTGGTTCCAGACAAGATGCTCTCAATGGTGCAGCTGTATAACTGTTTGAAGATCTGGCCCATGCCAGATCTCTTCAGCCTCCTGAGGRGGAGGAGGTGTTGGCGTGCCCTCTTCGTGACTGTGTTGGTGTGTTTGGACCATGATAGGTCCTTAGTGATGTGGACACAGAGGAACTTGAGGCTCTCGACCCACTGCACTACAGCCCCGTTCGATGTGCATGGGGGCGTGCTCGGCCCTCGGTTTACTGTAGTCCACAATCAGCTCCTTTGTCTTCCTGAAGTTGAGGGAGAAGTTGTTGTCCTGGCACCACACTGCCAGGTCTCTGACCTCCTCCCTCCTCCCGTCTCATCGTCGTCGGTGATCAGGGCTACCACCGTTGTGTCTTCTGCAGACTTAATGATGGTGTTGGAGTTGTTGGAGACGATTACTGTGGGGACGATGTCGTCGATGCACTCTCTAATGAAGCCAGTGATTGATGTAGTAAACTCCTCAATGCCATCGGATGAGTCCCGAAACATATTCCAGTCTGTGCTAGCAAAACAGTCCTGTAGCTTAGCATCTGTTTCATCGGACCACTTCCGTATTGTGCGTGTCACTGGTACTTCCTGTTTGAGTTGTTGCTTGTAAGCAGGAATAAGGAGGATAGAGGTATGGTCAAATTGGCCAAGTGGAGGACAGGGGAGAGCTTTTTATGCGTTTCTGTGTGTGGAGTAGAGGTGATCTAGAGGTTTTTCGCCTCTAGTTRCACAGGTGACATACTGGTAGAAATGAGGTAAAACGGATTTCAGTTTTCCTGCTTTAAAATCACCAGCCACTAGGGTTTTCTTGTTTGTTTATGGCCCTAAACAGCTCATTGAGGGCGGTCTTAGTGCCAGCATCGGTTTGTGGTAAATACGAAAAATATGGATTGAAATGCTCTTAGTAAATAGTATGATCTACAGCTTATCATGAGGTATTCTAACTCAGTAACTATTAGTATTGCTGTGTATGTTGTTGTATTGATGTTATAATCTCTCTATCAGCAGACCTCAACTGTTTTGAAGTCTCAGAGATCTAATATTTTCAAAGATGATAAACAAAATGGAAGAGGTCATTGGCACATTACCGGACAGCTGAACAACAGCCTTCTTCAATCAGATACCTTCGTAGGTGACTCACTGGAGCCATGTAAATCAGACAGAGTCAAAACAGAGATGCGGGGAGGGACACCCACACACACAGACAAACACACACTCGCCCTTCTCCTCTGGACCCAAATACAGCTGCTGTTTGTCTCTATAAAGCATGTCCCTGTTCATAGGGAGGTAGAGTAAACCTCGGCGCTCCAGCCCTTTATTGACCACAATATGTTTACTGAAGAGACAGAGGAAGAGAACATAAAACCAGCGTATACAGAAACCCTGGCTGGACACATATAGAGAGCAGGACTAACAKACTTGGATGTAAGAGAAACTTTTKARTATGTCCCAATCACATACTTTGGGTTAAGGGACCCTTCATTGTTTGCTGAAGTTTTTCTCTCTCCAGCTAGTATACAAAATAGTATGCTTTAATAGTGTTGCCACATAACTTCTATGGGGAAGCTATGACGTTGCAAACTATACTAACAACACTGCATACTATTCAATACATTCTTGTGGTTACTTGTGATTCACACTAATTGTAAATGTTTGACTACTTTTAGTATTTCACTGCAGCTGTATAGCCTCATCTTCACTCCACTGAAGAGTTAAAACACACCATTTTCAAACTCAAAAACAAACTCAAAGTAAAGTCATGTTTATCTGTGAAAATTCACACACAGGTTCATGTGAGTCACACACCTCAAGATGCAGGCAGATGGGTGTTACTCGGTGATACATGTCGTGGCGGCTGCCTGTCTGAAGGCAGCAGTCAAGTGGAATGATATTCTTGTGCAGCAGCTCCATGGGGCCAGGTCTCAGGGACAGTTTGTCATTGAGGTCATCTGCCAGACAGGCTCTCTTCAGTCTCAGCTGAGCCTCCACGGAAGAAACGTCCCCCGCCCGGTCAACATGTACCCAGCAAGCAAAACCAACTGTTAACTCCCTGGACTGTTAACTCCCTGGACTGTTAACTCCCTGGACTGATACCTCCCTGGACTGTTACCCCCCTGGACTGTTAACTCCCTGGACTGTTAACTCCCTGGACTGTTACCCCCCTGGACTGTTAACTCCCCGGACTGTTACCCCCCCGGACTGTTACCTCCCCGGACTGTTACCTCCCCGGACTGTTACCTCCCCGGACTGTTAACTCCCCGGACTGTTACCTCCCCGGACTGTTAACTCCCCGGACTGTTAACTCCCCGGACTGTTACCCCCCCGGACTGTTACCCCCCCGGACTGTTACCCCCCCGGACTGTTACCCCCCCGGACTGTTACCTCCCCGGACTGTTACCTCCCCGGACTGTTACCTCCCCGGACTGTTACCTCCCCGGACTGTTACCTCCCCGGACTGATACCTCCCCGGACTGATACCTCCCCGGACTGATACCTCCCCGGACTGTTAACTTCCCGGACTGTTAACTCCCTGGACTTTTAACTCCTTGGACTGTTAACTCCCTGGACTGTTAACTATTTTGTATAGGAGTTGATTCAGGCCAGTTGGGCTCGCTGCTCATCTGAATCTCCAGTGGCAATACATTCACTGATGACTTATAAGTAGTGACGTTACATTTGATACCGGAGCTACGAGGCATTTATCGAAATCGCTACCTTCGAAGCAGTGTGCCGGTGTCTCACTTTATCAGAAATATGTAATCAATGACGTCCAAAGCTTTGTTTGATCACATGCTTGTGTTGCAAAATCCCACTGACTTCGCTGTGGTTCCAGTGCTTTCTTGGATTCCAAGCTGCTTTCAAACACTGACCCCTACTGGACACCATACTTCCAAATATACACTGAACAAAAATATAAAAGCAACATGTAAAGTGTTGTCCCATGTTCCATGAGCTGAAATAAAATATCCCAGAAATGTTTCCATTTGCACAAAAAGCTTACTTCTCTAAAATGTTGTGCACAAATTTGTTTACATCCCTGTTAGTGAGCATTTCTCCTTTGCAAAGATTATCCCTCCACCTGACAGGTGTGGCCTATTAAAAAGATGATTAAACAGCATGATCATTACACAGGTGCACCTTGTGCTGGTGACAATGAAAGGCCTCTCTAAAATCTACAGTTTTTTCACACAACACATGAAAAACAATCTCATAATCACACGCTGCTATTTATTGCTGACCAGCAGATGCCACTAATGTGCATTGTGAACAGCTAATGAAGCTCTGAGTAATTAACCCTTTTTTGGCACAATTTGGTGAAAGCGCTGAAGCCTTCAGAAAGCCTTGGTTTCCAATCCACTATTTGTAAGCTTCCTGGTTCGAGCCCGTTCCAAGCAGTGAGTGATAATTAAAATGTAGGGGAGGCGACTCATTCGAATATTTGGGGGTGTGGTTTTCTCAAAGCTCTTTTTGTGCAACCGTGAGTTAGTGTCATTCCAGTTTATCTAATCTGTTGTGTTATGCAATAACATGTTATATATGACGATGGCCAGTGTCTTGTGAAAGACTCATGTATGGCCTTGTGTCGATTTGAGAACGGTTGACGAAATCAGTCAGTGGTTTTCAGTTCTCTTCTCAGGGACTCCCAGCTGTTCCAGAGGTAGTTCACTAGATTCAACTTGTCAATTCAGAATAATAACACAATAATACAATATAATATGGCTGACCAGAATATAAAAAAACCTGTATGGTGCTTCAAAAGCATCTACAATCTTTCAGATGAGGTTCTTTATGGAACCATTTCCCATAAAGGTTCTATAAAAACACAAAATGTGTTCTACATAGCCCCCCAAAAGGGTTGTAACTATAGCAGAACCCTTTTTGATGCTATAAATAACTTTTTTGTAATGGTTCTTTGTAGAACACACAGGTTCCATTTAGAACTTTACGAGCAAAGTTCTTCATATATCCTTCAAAAAAAGGGTTCCACCCTTACACGGTACTATTTAGAACCATTCTTTTTTGGTGTGAAGGCAGTCAGATTCCCTCCACTAGATACGTTTTTTGTTGTTGAGCTAATTAAAAGGGGGACTGTGACATGGGTAAGACTGCCTTATGCGCACACACTATACAAATAATCCTGGATTAGGTTGGCTCAATATCTATATTCTTTTAGGATGGGTTACCTGCTGGTGTTCTGCAGCCTGAGCTACGTTGATTAATCCACGAGAGAAATAGTGAGAGCATTTATTTGGTAAAATCTTAAACTCTTTACACTCCTACCTGTATACAGGTTGAAAATGGCAGATTTGGGCACTGATAAACGCCTAAATTGGAAGGCAGTGGCTGTACAGTAACTGCTATACATGACGTCAGAGTTCTGGCTCTGCGCTTCACTGCGCTGTATGTGTTTTGACTGACAGCCATTCTGAACTTGAGCACCTCGCGCCACAAGAAGATGCCCCCATCCCTCCTGCTAATTGTTTTGTAGTCTGAGGGAAATGCTGTATTTTGACGGATGAGACGTTGAGGATTATATGATGTCATACAAGCAAGCTAAAACACCTGGTAGTCCAAATGTGCACTTCACATTTCCATACCATCAAACTCATGTCATATACAGTGTCAACGTTTATAATCATTCTGTTTGAATTACAGTTACCAGATGACATGGCGTCATACCCTGGGCTGTTCTGAACAGAATAACCCTGTGTTTGTCTATTGGGAAGAACATTTGTTCACTCATGACTTCTTTCTATGGGCAGTGGCGAACCCGTCATTCAGGGCAGGCCACTTTCCTTTTTGCCTGTTTTGCATGTTGTTTAAGCATTAATACGTGTCACATATCAGTTTGCAAACAATGTAAAACAAAATAAAAAATAGAGTTAATAAAGCCTCCATACAAACATGGTCTCTTTTTTGTTTTCTTCAGTAAAGCAGCTCCAACATGCAGGTGTTTCAGCCTAGTGCTTTATGTGTTGGTGGGGAAGCCAGCGGAAAATACGGAACGTAGGGGTTGGTAATGTTCTCTAGTTGTGCCATGAGAGAGCTTAAAAATTCAAGCCCCTTCGGTGCTGCCATAGAGTTACATTAGAAGTGCCCATCCAAGAAGGCTCAAGGTCATTGGCCACAGATAAAATGACGTCATATCACGTTATATCTACAGTAGCTTTGATTGTCAACATCATACTTTTAAAATCTTAGCTAGGAGTCATCATCAATCAAGTTGACAATCTACAAAGAGAAATAATGAAGACAAATTACAGATGAAATGTATCGGTGCTCATCGGCCATTGGACATAAACATTACACAACAAGTTGGAAATTGCAAATTCAACAATGAGTGGTTTGGAATCACTAGCCTGCTATTCAGTGGAGTGGGTGTGTGGTCCCACTTCTGGGATGAAGGGTATTTTTTCCAAGGTTAAAATGATAAACATTCAACATTGGCTATGCTGTCAATCCAGCATTATTTCTGCCGCGCTCAAAACAACTTAACTCAGAACTGGGAAATCTGACATTGAATTCAAGACAACTGGGAACTCTGTAAAAAACGAGCTCCGACTGGCAAAATACGTTTTGAATGGTCATCCAACTTGGAATTGTAAGTCGGCAACTCGGGCCTCTTTCTAGAGCTACGACCTGAAGATCACTGACGTCATCATGATTCAACCTTGTTTTTTTCAGAGTTCCAAGTTGTCTTGAAAGTACCATAAATCCAGAGAATGCCAGACTTTGATGACAAAGTTTGATGACAAATTTTGCCTACGAAGCACCGACACGCCACCTTCCGGTGCAAGTGAGCACAACAAGGCGAGTCCAAAAATGTATTGTATGCTGCTGCTTAAATTATGTAATATGCCAGGGAAATATGTATACTGTAGCTAAGAAAGTAATAAATACTAAGTGTATGTTGTGGATTAAACTGTTAGTAGCCCATGTGCCTCACCCTAATAATTTTGTCTATTTTCAACTCTTAATTTCACCTACTGTTCTGACCTGGTGGTGCACATGTAGCCTATAACCTGTTTTAGAGAAATGTAATCATTGAATATTGTAAGAACTTTCATTGTCAGCTTATATGCTCCCTTCATTTATCCTACGGTTCTGACTCGGTGTACAGGGAGAACACTGTAAGAGCGGCTCATGTTCTGAATTATGTCCTAGCTCGCTCATTAATGTCTTAATCGAAATGACGGATTTCTTCTTATCCGCTTGTCGTCCCCTTATGCCATAGTTTGTACATCTCAATTGTCAGTAGAAACCATATTTGTTTAAGCAAGTCAGCCATATCAGCAATTTTTTGAAGGCAGTAAATGTGGCTCAATTAACCGTTTCGCTGCCTAGTCAAGGCTCCGCTGATAGCCAGGTGTAGCAGTGGTGTTGGGACTGCTGTTGGGACTCTGCTGTTGGGACAGCTTTATGTATTGTAGGCCCTAACAGTTTGTCGGCACCGTTTGTCACAGTTATAGTGTAACCAATGTATTGTTTAATGTTGTGTTGTGTAGTGGCTTGGCTGGCATGTATCTAACATTTTGCCCCACCAAGATTTACATGCTAAAATCGCCACTTTTTATGTGCAACAAAATTCTGATCGGTTTCCCTGAATTGCATTGTGAAAGCCTAAGACCGTAACATCGTATTTTCTAACTACACAAGTCATGTTGTCAAATAGAACAGGCTTTCCAATGACACCCAGATTGCTCTTAATAATGAACCGTTTTTGGATTGCATAAACAACAACAGTAATTGTGTAAGGACGGGGATGCAGGATTGTGTTCCAAACAAAACAGCTACAAGTGTGCTTGCTCTAGTTGCTCCAAGGCAAAGCTAGGAGAGCTCAAAAAAACACCCTATAGTCGAAGACTCTTCTTTGAATCACAAAAGAGGGGCTGGGTTAAATGAGGAAGACACATTTCGGTTGAATGCATTTGGCCATGCACGCCTCCAACTCGATCATGAAGTTTGCAGACGACACAACAGTAGTAGGCTTGATCACCAACAACAACGAGACGGCCTACAGGGAGGAGGTGAGGGCCCTCGGAGTGTGGTGTCAGGAAAATAACCTCACACTCAACGTCAACAAAACAAAGGAGATGATCATGGACTTCAGGAAACAGCAGAGGGAGCAGCCCCCTATCCACATCGACGGGWCAGTAGTGGAGAAGGTGGAAAGTTTTAAGTTCCTCGGTGTTCACATCACGGACAAATTGAAATGGTTCACCCACACAGATAGTGTGGTGAAGAACTCTTCAACCTCAGAAGGCTGAAATTTGGCTTGTCACCTAAAACACTCACAAACTTTTACAGATGCACAATTGAGAGCATCCTGTCGGGCTGTATCACCGCCTGGTACAGAAACTGCACCACCCACAACGGCAGGGCTCTTCAGAGGGTGGTGTGGTCTGCACAATGCATCACCAGGGGCAAACTACCTGCCCTCCAGGACACCTACAGCACCCGATGTCACAGGAAGGCCAACAACCACCCGAGACACTGCCTGTTCACCCCGCTACCATCCAGAAGGCGAGGTCAGTCTTAAGGCCATCAGACAATTAAACAGCCATCACTAACACAGGGAGGCTGCTGCCTACACACAGGCTTGAGATCATTGACCACTCAAACAATGGATCACAAGTCACTTTTTTAATGTCACTTTAATAATGATGTTTACCTATCTTGCATTACTCATCCCATATGTACACTACCGTTCAAAAGTTTGTGGTCACTTAGAATTATTATTATAATTATTTTTAAAGCAAATTTTTTGTCCATTAAAATAACATCAAATTGATCAGAAATACAGTGTAGACATTGTTAATGTTGTAAATGACTATTGTAGCTGGAAATGGCTGATTTTTAATGGAATATCTACATAGATGTAGAGGCCCATTATCAGCAACCATCACTCCTGTGTTCCAATGGCACATTGTGTTAGCTGATCCAAGTGTATCATTATAAAAGTCTAATTGATTATTAGAAAACCATTTTGCAATTATGTTAGCACAGCAAAAACTAAAGCAGGAAGAACCAGTGACGCGCTCAATATGGAAGTGGTCAGATGACGCGGATGCTACGCTACAGGACTGTTTCGCTAGCACAGACTGGAATATGTTCCCGGGACTCATCCGATGGCATTGAGGTGTATACCACATCAGTCACCGGCTTCATCAATAAGTGCATTGATAACGTTGTCCCCACAGTGACTGTACGTACATATCCCAACCAGAAACCAACCACACTGAGCTAAAGGGTAGAGCTGCTGCTTTCAAGTAGTGGGACTCTAACCCGGACACTTATAAGATATCCCGCTATGCCCTCAGACGAACCATCAAACAGGCAAAGCGTAAATACAGGACTAAGATTGAATCCTCCTACACCGGCTCCGACGTTCGTCGTATGTGGCATGGCTTGCAACTATTACGGACAACAAAGGGAAGCCTTAATAAAACCGTACAGAATGGCAAATAACAGAGCTCATTGTCTCTCGGTCACACTGTCAGAGGTTTGGCTTTGACTCTCCAGTCCTCTGAAGGATAATATAGTGTGTGCGTGTGTGTGCAACCAGTGGTAAGTGTGCGGAGGAACAGAAACCAGAGGCCCGGCATGGCCTATCAGTTTCTGGGAGTCTCCCGGAGATAAAGCAAGCAGCATGGGCAAACGTGATTGGTTGACAGGGCAGATACTCTTTTAGAAATGTTTTTCGATTGGACGTTTATCTGGTGATAGTAGGCGAGAGGGCGGCGGTACACATGAAAAGGGTTTGGCATCTATTAACTTTCACACACACACACACACACACACACACACACACACACACACACACACAGAGTGCTATCCCTCTGGATTGCATTCCCCCTGCACGCACCATTGTTTATAAATACCCAGGCAAGTGCACTCACACAGAATACAACTCTGGCCTCTATAGTGGAGATGCCCTTGTTTCTCTAACAGATGTTAGCTAGTTTGTAATATACTTATAGGAGCATTAAATGCAGACGAAATATGTCAATTTCATGACTCCAGTTCATATTATGAGGTTAGAGGTATAGATCATAGATCCACTTGTATCATATCATGGGGTTAGAGGTATAGATCATAGATCCACTTGTATCATATTATGGGGTCAGAGGTATAGATCATAGATCCGCTTGTATCATATCATGGGGTTAGAGGTATAGATCATAGATCCGCTTGTATCATATTATGGGGTTAGAGGTATAGATCATAGATCCGCTTGTATCATATTATGGGGTTAGAGGTTTAGATCACCTTTAACACAGTGTTATGGGGATGAGGGGTGTCTGGTTACACAGTGTTATGGACTAGGTTGTGTTATCATGAGGTAAGAGCGTTGGCTTGAAAAAGTGAGGACAGGTAGGGTGACATGTTTCAGCGCCGTTGTCCGATGTTGCAAGTTCAATTAAACTCACTCTCTCTCTCTCTCTAGTAATGCAGTACATGGTGTTCCCCTCTCTCTCTCTAGTAATGCAGTACATGGTGTTCCCCTCTCTCTCTCCAGTAATGCAGTAAATGGTGTCCCACTCTCTCTCTCTCTAGTAATGCAGTACATGGTGTCCCACTCTCTCTCTCCAGCAACAGAGTACATGGTGTTCCGCTCTCTCTCTCTCTCTGGTAACGCAGTACATGGTGTTCCACTCTCTCTCTCTCTCTGGTAACGCAGTACATGGTGT